>NW_015388497.1:44916-65401 GCF_001527695.2 Protobothrops mucrosquamatus
TTTTGGCTGCTTTCAAGAACACGGATTGCTTTCATCATTGGTAGAGGTGATAGTTGAAGCTAAATCCACATCATTTTTACATCAAAAATTAAATAAGATTTTCAGAGTTGATATTAATGACATTTGCAGTTCATGGATTGAAAAAACTGGAGCATCTGAAACATCCATGATCATAAAAATGTTGAAGTTATTCTAATGGACTGAAGATTAAAGTTAATTTAAAATAATTTAAGTCTTATGGACATCTCACATAATGCATTTGAAAGGATGGACATCAGATTTTCTTTACCGCTGACGAAAAATATTAGAGGTCATTGATTCACATGATTTGGTTTCATGAACCATTGAAATCATTTTGGAATTTTATTTTAATCTGCATAAGTAGATTTATGGGGAACTCTTTTTAGTGTTATAGATATTTATGTTATGTTAAATTATGTCCCTAAATTTTGGAACCAGACTATTCTTGAAGAGTTATGATTATACCAGTCCTGGGATATAACTAAGAGAGTTATTTTGAGAAACTGGAAAAGTACTATTATTCTTCATATTAAGGCTTGGATTCAAGAAATGTGTAATTTATGTGTTTTGAAAAGGCATTTTTATCTACTTATAAAAAAAATTGATGCAATATGTTTCCCTTTGGCACAGATTTCGTGACATTTTCTTACAATAGAACGTTATAATTTATTCTTTTTAATTAAGGGTTAGAAACTTTTAAATATTGTTTAAAATTTGATGGATAGGAGATATATAGATAGATAATCTGTAATCATTTTTGTCATTTCTTTGCCTTGTGTGTGTGTGTGTGTGTGTGTGTGTGTGTTTCTTTTGCGTTTGTTTTTCCATTGTATTTTTATTGGCCTTTTTGATAAAAATTTGCTTAAATAAAACAAATCATGAATGGATGGTAGCTCCAGGGCAAACCAGGAGTATATTTTTAGATATAGGCTCTGCTTTTTAAACTGCATGGTCACCATCTGGCACATGGCCAATTTTTACAGAGCCTTATGAAATCTTACCCATGGGACCAGTTTCCTTTGAAGGGAGAGCAGAGCTATTGTGGCTTTACAAGAAATTACACACCACTTCCCCAGTTTTCTGAATGAATGTTCTGCCTTCTTTTAAAAAGGGAACATTTTAACTCTTTCACCTCTTCTGACTCTTTGTTTGCTAGAGCAAATCAACCCTGACTACACTTTGGAAGGACAGAGACTGACGCGGAAGCTCAAATACTTTGGCCACCAAATGAGGAAAAAGGACAGATTGCAAAAAAACCCTGATGCTGGGAAAGATGGAAGGCAAAAGGAGAAGGGGAAGGCAGAGGACAAGATGGTTATAAATGTCATCAACACAATGGGCAAACTCTGGGAGACAATGGAGGACAGGGGGGGACTAGCATGCTATGGTCAATGGGGTCATGAAGTGTTAGACATGACCTAGAGCAGTGGTGGCGAACCTATGGCACGGGTGCCAGAGGCGGCACTCGGAGCCCTCTCTGTGGGCACACACCCCGTCACTCCAGCCCCGCCTGCTCCCACAGCGTCCTCCTCACCAGCAGCCCCCCCGGAGGAGAGTTGCCCCTGGGCGCAGCCCATATGAAGCAGTGCAGCCAAGGACATGGTAGCTGGGCAGTGGGGACAAGACTCCGCCCTCGCGCCCCATTGCACGCAGATGATGCTGCGGGGCATGGGCAGAGGGCGTGGCCACCATGGCACTACTGGGCTGCCTGGGTGATCTGTGGCGGACCGTGGAGATGGTGGGTGGTCCAGCAGGCAGGGTGGAGTGGGGACGGGGGTGGGGGGTGGTTTTGGGGCACTCAGTCTCTAAAAGGTTTGCCATCACTGACCTAGAGATGAACACTGAACAATGACGACTCATTGTTACCACTGTAAAAGAGACACCAGTTTGCAGGTGACCACCAGCATAAGTGATGCCTCCTGAGATGCCAATGGAAACCTGTCTGTTTGCTATCTAAGATAGATCAGACTAACTCAGGCACCCTTCTATTGCATTCAGATTACTATTCCATAAACCCTCATCAGAAAGCTGAGCATGGGATGAGGATTATATCTCTTGTGATTGTTCAGTCACTAAGTCATGTCTGACTCTTTGGGACCCCATGGACCATAGGACGCCAGCCCCGCTATCTTCCACCGTCTCCAGGAATTTGTCCAAATTCATGTTCGTTGCATCAATGACACTATCTAACCATCTGATCCTTTGCTGTCCCCTTCTCCTTTTGCCTTCTATAATAATATCTTTAAGGTGTTCGGTAATAATAATATCTCTAAGGTGTCCACATCTCAGTAAAATAGTGATGTTCTGAATTCCTTCTTTGGTAGAATAAATGAATGGCTTAATATGCAAATTCCATTATTAGACCACAAAGAAAAGCTTGAAAGAATGAGATGAATGGTTTAGGTTTCATCATCCCCCAGGTCACCATCTAGTATATTTTTAGACTGAGTGTTCCTGGCACAAATCCAGCCTGCAAAGCCCTACACATGATTAGACAAACTGAAAGAGCTGCCTTACGTAAGGAATAGGAGAAGAGATGTCAGAAGGACTTCCTTCCTTTTGGATTCTTGTAAGCCAGTCCTCAGAAGCTGTGGAAAATGTTGTCCCATTACCAATGTTCTACAAAATCCAGTGGCCAGTGGATGGAACGAGGTGGAACAACATCATCTCTTTTATCACAGAAAGCAACAATGTCTTCGATCCAGTATTTACCCATCAAGTTCTCCATGGGTCTACAACTCCCCTGGAAGCTATAGAGAAGGTTGAGTAGGTATAGATCAGGGGTAGGCAACCTTGGCTCTTTTATGGCTCGTGGACTTCAACTCCCAGAATTCCTGAGCCAGCATGGCTCAGCTTGGAAACCTCTCCCTTTCCCCTCAGCATGGCTGGCTCAGGAATTCTGGGAGTTGAAGTCCACGAGTCATAAAAGAGCCAAGGTTGCCTACCCCTGGTCTAGATCCTTCTTGTTTTATCCCTGGGTTATTTTTATCCTGAGATCTGCATTTGTTGCCAGTTGGCTTCCAAGTGTAATTCAAGGTGCCGGGTGTCACCGGGACTCAGGCTTATCCAGAATTATTCATTGATAAAAGTCGATTGTGTAAGATCCATTCAGGTCCCTCAATCCAAAGGAATATTGTCATCAAAAGCCACAAATATGAGCCTTCCCTCTTTCTTTGGACATGAGATTTTTCTAAAAGTAGTCTGGCACCAGCTTTGTAGGAAGATTTTTTTTTTTTTTAGGAAAATCATCAAGACCTGAGCAGGGGGTTGGACTAGATGACCTCAAAGGTCCCTTTCATCATCATGATCATCATCATCATCATCATCATGATCATCATCATCATCATCATCATCATCATCATCATCATTATTATCATTATTATCATTATTATTATTATCATTATTATTATTATTCAAATTCAATGGTGAAAAAAGTAATGTTCTAAAAAAAAAAACCCAAATGTACAGGTATAGTATAGGGGGTACCTTGCTCAATAGTAGTAACTGTGAGAGGGAT
The DNA here is from genome assembly GCF_001527695.2 of Protobothrops mucrosquamatus. NCBI lineage: Eukaryota > Metazoa > Chordata > Lepidosauria > Squamata > Viperidae > Protobothrops > Protobothrops mucrosquamatus. The sequence goes on from NW_015388497.1 coordinate 48,455, forward strand.
CTCACAGTCCTAGTGGACAATCGCTTAAATATGAGCCAGCCGTGTGCTGCAGCTGCCAAAAAAACCAACTCAGTGCTGGGCTGCATTAACAGAGGGATAGAATCAAGATCACGTGAAGTGTTAATACCACTTTACAATGCCTTGGTAAGGCCACACTTGGAATACTGAATCCAGTTTTGGTCACCACGATGTAAAAAAGATGTTGAGACTCTAGAAAGAGTACAGAGAAGAGCAACAAAGATGATTAGGGGACTGGAGGCTAAAACATATAAGGAACGGTTGCTGGAATTGGATATGTCTAGTTTAACGAAGAGAAGGATGAGGGGGGACATGATAGCAGTCTTCCAATATCTCAGGGGCTGCCACAAAGAAGAGGGAGTCAAGCTATTTTCCAAAGCGCCTGAAGGGAGGAAAAGAAGCAACGTATGGAAACTAACTAAAGAGAGAAGCAACCTAGAACTAAGGAGAAACTTCCTGACAGAACAATTAGCCAGTGGAACAACCTGCCTCCAGAAGCGGTAAATGCTCCAACACTGGAAGTTTTTAAGAAGAGACTGGACAGCCATTTGTCCGAAATGGTATAGGGTTTCCTGCCTGAGCAGGAGGTTGGACTTAATGACCTCCAAGGTCCCTTCCAACATCATCATCATCATCATCATCATCATCATCATCATCATCATCATCATCATCATCATCATCACTACTACTACTACTACTACTACTACTATTATTATTATTATTATTATTATTATTATTATTATTATTATTATTATTATTATTATTATTATTATTATTCTCTAAGGTTTGGGGGTGGAAGGGGTGGTATAGTTGAAATGCCTGCAATGAGGTTACAGTACTTTTATACAGGTAGGTCTCAACTTACGACCAGTCACTTAGCAACTATTCAAACTTATGAATGGCCCCTGAAAAGGGACTTATTCCAAAGTTCTGATACCCCCCCCCCATTGTGACAGGATTGCATTTTGGGCAACATTTATGGCCATTAGCAATGTGCCATTGTCACTTGCCCATGATTTACATTTTTGTGAAAATCCAGGATTCACTGGTGGTTTTGTGGGGAAAAATATTCAAAGGTGAGCAATACGTTTGCTTAACAACCACTATTCTCTTAACAATCATGGTGATTCATTTAATGACCGCTGCAAAAAAGATAAAATCGGGTCAGTCGTGTGGATGACTTGCTTTATGACCATCACAACTTATGACCATAAATCGGGTTTGTTATTTCTTGGGGCGGTAACATCAGAGACAATATTTTCATGTTTAATCTTTTTTTTCTTTTTCTTTTACAGTAAACCAGGTATGTAAACTGGCAACAGGGAAGTAGCAGATAAACAACTACATATATCAATTTATATATCAGTTCACCGAGTATCCATTTTCAGATTTCGCCCAACTTCTATAAAAGAAAGGAGACCTCTGAAGTAGATGTATTTTGTACAGTTTGCTGAATTGAAGCATTGCTTTAAAGTACAAAAAGTTTATTTGTATTTCCTCTTTCTGAGAATATTGGTTCCTTGTATGTTGCAATCTTTCCTTCCCTATTTGATTCTATCGACCAAAGGGTTGGATAATATAATTAGGTGCAGTGGTCCCTTAAACCCACTTTACAGCTTAAATATATCTGTTTCTCTTTCTCTTCATAGGAAATTTTTGGTTTTTTTTTTTTTAAAAATCCAGTCTATTGATACTTCTTTCTTTGAGGTATATTTTGCTTTTTGTACAGGAGTTCAAGACAGCAAATCTAGCACTTCCTCCTTTCAGCCACAATCACAACCCTTTGAAATAAGTTAAGCTGAGAAGATCAGCATAGCTCTTAGTGATTCCATTGTGAATGGAAGCAAAGCCAGTTTAGTTGCATCAGTGTGTATCATCTCACACTTCCAATATCTCAAGCTATTCTCCAAGGCGCCTGAAGGCAGAACGAGAAGCAACAGGTGGAAACTGATCAAGGAGAGAAGCAACTTAGAACTAAGGAGAAACTTCCTGACATTAGAACAATTAACCAGTGGAACAACCTGCCTCCAGAAGCGGTGAATGCTCCAACACTGGAAGTTTTTAAGAAGAGACTGGACAGCCATTTGTCCGAAATGGAATAGGGTTTCCTGCCTGAGCAGGGGGTTGGACTAGATGACCTCCAAGGTCCCTTCCAACTTTATTATTATTATTATTATTATTATTATTATTATTATTATTATTATTATTATTATTATTATTATTATTATTATTATTATTATTATTATTATTACTTCAGTTGGAGCACACACATGATAAGAAAGAACATCAGAAATTTCCATTCATCAAGTCTGAGCATTGCTCTATCCTACTTTGTGCACACAAAGCATCTAAGAAGGACCTTGGAGTCCTAGTGGACAATCATATAAATATGAGCCAGTAATGTGCAACAGCAGCCAAAAAAGTCAACACAATCCTAAGTTGAATTAACAGCGGGATAGAATCAAGATTACATGAAGTATTAATACTGCTTTATAAAGCCTTGGTAAGGTCACACTTGGAATACTGCATCACGTTTTGGTCACCACATTAGAAAAAAGATGTTGAGACTCTGGAAAGAGTGCAGAAAAAAACAACAAAGATGATTAGGGGACTGGAGGCTAAAACATATAAAGAACGCTTGCAGGAACTGAGTTTGTATAGTCTAGTGAAAAGAAGGACCAGGGGTGACATGATAGCAGTGTTCCAATATTTGAAAGGCTGCCAGAAAGAACAGAGAGTCAACCTATTATCCAAAGTATCAGAAATCAAGACAAGAAACAATGGATGGAAACTAATCAAGGAGAGAAGGAAACTAGAACTGAGGATAAATTTCCTAACAGTGAGAATAATTAATCAGTGGAATGGCTTGCCTTCAGAAATTGTGGGTGCTCCATCATTGGAGGCTTTTAAGAAGAGACTGGACAGTCACTTATCTGGAACGGTATAGAGTTTCCTGCCTGAGCAGGGGGTTGGGCTAGAACAGCGGTTCTCAACCTATGGGTCGCGACCCCATTTGGGGTCGATCAACCATTTCACGGGGGTCGCCAAGCAAGGCTGTCCGCCATTTTTTTCCCCTTTTCCGTCTGGTGCCTTACCTCCCTTGAGCTGGGCCAGCTGGTGGTCGGCCTGCTCCGTCTCTGCCACTTGCCAGCTACCCTTCAGCCGGCGCAGGGGGTGGAACCACCATGTGTGGCGCTCCCAGGCAATGAAAGTCCTCGACTTACGACCGGTTTAGTCCTCGACTTACGACCGGTTTAGTCCTCGACTTACGACTGGTTTAGTCCTCGACTTACGACCGGTTGGGGGTCGCAGCATTAAAAAGGTTGAGAACCACTGGGCTAGAAGACCTCCAAGATCATTTCCAACTCTGTTATTCTGTTACATATCACTCATCTATATCTCTTCTACTTCCACTTTGTCCTGTCAAATATGTCACATCCACAGCAACTCTTTAAAGCAGACTAGACTGAGTGTGGCTAAGACTATTCTGGAAGTGGCAGAGATTTCATCTTGGAAGGACCTGGGTTTGCATCTAATGATGGATTCACACATGGTTTTCTTTCAGCATATCTAGAAGCACCAATAGATCTACAATCGTTCATGAGATTGCATTTTGGAAGACATGCAGATGCAAGCAAGCACATGGTCAAAATTAAGAACTTCATTCTTTAAACAACACATTCTAATTTATGAAGGATCCTAGTGCATATTTCTCCAGACGTGGATTTTTATTTTTCTAATGTGCAATTTGCAAATGAAGGCAGGACAAGACGCAATGGATGGAAAATAATCAAGGAGAGAACCAACCTAGGGAAAAACTTTATGACAGTTAGAACAATCAACTGGTGGAACAACCTGCCTCCAGAAGCAGTGAATGCTCCAACACTGGAAGTTTTTAAGAAGAGACTGGACAGCCATTTGTCTGAAATGTACTGTATAGGGTCTCCTGCTTGGAGACCTACAAGGGCCCTTCCAACTCTGTCATTCTGTTATTCTGTTATTCTCCTAACATGCATCTTTTAAACGTTATATTCATGAACATGTCCATTTTTTTTAGACTTTTCTTTGATAAAGCCCTCCCCCCCCCGCCAAATGATTGGCAAATTGCATTGTGAAATTCGGAGAACATTGACTTTTGCATGATAAGTGTTTGTTCGAGTGTTGCTTTGAAAATGCAAAATTAGGTACATTAGTATTCAAATGCAGACAAAATGAATTATTCCCTTATCGCTACTTCCCATTTCATGTGCTTAGCCACTAGAAGGATGGAAGTTCCTCTTGTGTCATTGAAATTTGTATCTTTTCAACCAGCTGTTGGTTTCATCCCTTATTATAGACAATTGCATAATGAAATCTCAGTTTTTACTTCTTTTTTTTCTCTCTCTCAAGAACAAAATGATTAGCACTTGTCAGCAGGGACAAAAAGCACAGTAGAACTGGGTGGAATGCTTGCTTTCACCGACTTTTTCTTCTTCTTCTTTTTTTTTTACAACCATTTTGAATTTTAGCCATATCTGACTTCTCCAAGTATCCAGGTCATAGCATGCTTGGAGACGTTGTGCTGAATGAGAATTACAACACAGGAAAAGGAACCTTGAGGTATGGATATAAAAGGGTCTGCAAGATTTAGAGACAGCCAAATCAGCTGTTTTTCATACTAGAACAGTACAAAAGTGCAAGGAGCTAGACTCAGCATATGAGGCAAGAAGCCTCTTCCTCTTCTGAGGTCATTATGGAACCAGGACCAAAGTCCATTGACTGAACATGAGAACCAAAAGTCATGGGAACTGACTTGCTGAGCTGTGCAACCCTCTTGTCCAGAACTCTCCAAACTCGGCAACTTTAAGACTTGTGGACTTCAACTCCCACAATTCCTCAGCCATTCCTGCTGGCAGGGGAATTCTGGGAGTTGAAGTCCACAAATCGTAAAGTTACTGAGTTTGGAGATCCCTGCTTTAGAGCAATGTTTCCCAACTTTGACAACTTTAAGATGCATGGACTTCAACTCCCAGAATTCCCCAGACAGTCCACACATCTTAAAGTTGCCAGAGTTAAGCATGCTGGCTGGGGATTCTGGAAGTTGAAGTCCACAAGTGTTAAAGCTGCCAAGTTTGGAGAGCCCTGCTCTAGTCTGACATCCTCTTTCTAAATGTAGCTATCCTGGATTCTCTAGCCTTCCAGCATTCACTGTATGTGTTAAACTCCCAATTCCCATATTTCCTGGGGGAAAAAATGACTGTCTTGGCTGGGAATTACTGGGGTGGACACATACAGCAGGCTTGGAAAGTATTTGGTTTGGTACCGTGCAGTTAATTGCTTAAAAACAAGAACTGGGTCAGGAGCTGATTTTGTCGGAAGCCAACTGAGAAGATCACAAATGGTGATCACAAGGCTCTGGGATGCTGTAATTGTCATAAATAGATGCCGGTTGCCAAACCTGCAAATTTTGACCACGTGACTGTGGGAAATGCTGCGATGGTTGTAAGTCTGATGATTGTTTGTACGCCGCTTTTTTTTCAGTGCAGTTGTATCTTCGGATGATTGTAAAATGAACAGGTGGTAAGTCAAGAATTACCTATAGTGGAATTCCATGCTGCAATGGCTTATTTAATGTTTGCAATGCTGTGTAAATCCTCCTTGATTTGCACACAGGTGCTGCCTGGTACATCAGTTCTGGAGAATGATAGTCTAGTGTTTTTCTTATTTCCTCTGCCTTCTGTGCTGCATATGGTGTCAGAGAATGCCTGTGCAGTGTACAATCCGTGGCTAAGCTCCTCTGGATGGGAGCCAGGAGTTTTGAGTCTTATTCGCCAACTAACTTCCTGTTGGCATGTCTTGCATGCTTGTGGGTTGTTTACATTTCACAGAACAGATCTGTCACATTAAAAAGAAAGCAAACAGAGAGGATGTTTCCTTTTTTTTATATGCTTTATTTTGTTTTTGTTTTTTTTAGAGGAAGTCAAAAATGGTCTCATAATTAACCAGCCCCACACTCTCAGATCAAGCCAGTTCTCACTGATTGTCCTTGTATAAGACAAGAATTGCGGTTAGGTGTGTTTGTGCATATGTGAAAAAGGGGCTAGTTCGTTTCCCTTTCCCCCTATTTCTTTTGGATTGGTTTCAGGAACAACCCACTTGATGGATTCCAAAGGTAATTGGAATCAAATACAAATGCTGTCAGCACCGCTGTATCGTGGATTGGGTGGGAAGGGAGAGAGGAACAATAGAAATTAAGCGGTGAGAATTTCCCTCTTGTTTGGAAGGTTAAAAAATATTGAGCAAATAAAGCAGGCTGGAGAAAAAGATTCCAAATGGCACAGTAGACTAAAAGAAGTTGTAACATTACAAACCCCAGCATTTCTTTCTTCCTCCTAGTGGCAAATAGGCAGGGAACAGAGTAAGTTTGGGGATCTAAGTCATGCTTCCAGCTTCATCTCTCTCTCTCTCTCTCTCTCTCTCTCTCTCTCTCTCTCTCTCTCTCTCTCTCTCTCTCTCTCTCTCTCTCTCTCTCTCTCTCTCTCTCTCTCTCTCTCTCTCCCTCTTTTCAGTGCCATTGTAACTTCGAACAGTCACTAAGTGAACTGTTGTAAATCGAGGGCTACCTTTATCACTTTTTTCCTTTTTTTTTTTTTTTGGTCATTAAGTTTTTGACACCTTGCTAGGTGACTGGTGATACTCGGATATTGCCATATCCTAAAAGTGGTACAATGGGTGAAAAGGTTGAAAAGCCCTGTCTTAGGCTATCAAGAAAAACCCTTTCATTTTCAGATTGTGCAAACTAAAAGTCCTGGCTGCAAACTTACTTGTCAGAAACTTTTTGGGGGTGGAAGAGCACTTATTGGCCTTGCCAGAGTTCAGTGTGATCTTCTCCAGCAGTTGATCAAACTTCTAGAAAGCTTCTCTATTTCCCCCCCCCCCAAGTGATTTCACTTCCTCTGCAAACAGGAAAGAAGAAGAAGAAGATAATCTCTTGATGCTATTAGCCATGCATGGTTGAACTGAGGGAAGCAAAGCTGTGAAGCAGTTGGGGAAGAGTTGGTGGGGGGAATTGGCCGTGTTCCGTCAATGTTACTATGTTATGTAAATCTTCCTTTCTAAGGTTGGGGTGGTTGAGTGTGATTGATCAAGGAAAAAATTGTGCACAAATACCTTTGATGCTAATGATGCTACCCAAGTCCCATTTTTCACCCACTGTAGATATTATGAGTCATTACTAACCAATCTTTAAAACATTCATACCAGAGAGATTTCAGTGCACTGAATCATTTTATTTATTTATTATTTATTTATTATGTACCACCCTATCTCCCTTACGGGACTCAGGGCGGTGAACAGGCAATAATAAAAATCACAATAAATATTGAATAAAAAGCCTGCTCTAAAATACCCCATATAAAACCCCTAGCAAAGCCCAATCAAAACTACGCCAGGCCAGCTGCATGGAATAGATGGGTTTTCAAGGCTCGGCGGAAGAGGCGCAGGTCCGTAGTTATACGTAGGTCGGGGGGGTAGGTCATTCCAGAGGGCAGGAGCTGCCACAGAGAAGGCTCTCCCCCTGGGGGTCACCAGCCAGCATTGACTGGCCGACGGCACCCTAAGGAGGCCCTCTCTGTGGGAGCGGACTGGTTGAAGGGAGATATTTGGTAGGAGGCGGTCTTGCAAATACCTAGGTCCATTGCCATGGAGCGCTTTAAAAGTTGTTACTAACACCTTGAAGCGCACCCGGAAGGCCACCGGCAGCCAGTGCAGCTCGTGCAGGAGAGGTGTTTTGTGGGGATTCATACAATTCTTTTTACTAATCTTCTCCCCCTGCCTCCAGGAGCCTTGGACTACAACACCCATCTTCCTTAGTTAGAGGTAAGGGAGGTTGAGAATGGCAGTTTAATATCGCTGGCTGGAGATTGGAGAAAATAGTCTAAGTATTTATTGGTGGCTGCCTAATTTCAGTTTGATATCCATATATTGGAGATCTGGAGATCATTACACTGTTCAGTTTGTGGGTTCAATCCAATCTAGGAAAAGATGGAAGCAGCTCTTCCCTTTTTTAATTTCCATTTTTGCAGCCTAGTTGTCTGTAACAAAGAAACTTTGAATACCTAAAACATACACCATATCAAGTCCCAACACAGATAGGAATAATGCTTGGAAGTATGGAAGAAAACCATTTTTATTTAAGTTAACGGAATAACAGAGTTAGAAGGGGCCTTGGGAGTCTGGTAGTCAAACCCCCTACTCAAGGCAAGAGACCTTATAAAATCCTGTACAAATGGTTGTCCAATGTCTTCTTAGAAACCTCCAGTGTTGGAGCACCCACAACTTCTGAAAGCAAGTTGTTCCACTGAATAATTGTTCTCACCATTAGGAAATTTCTCCTTAGTTCTAGGTTGCTTCTCTCCTTGATTAGTTTCCATCCGTTGCTTCTTGTCCTGCCTTCTGGTGCTTTGGAGAATAGCTTGACTCCCTCTTCTTTGTGGCAGCTCCTGAGATATTGGAAGACTACTATCATGTCCCCCCTCGTCCTTCTCTTCGTTAAACTAGACATACCCAATTCCAGCAGCCGTTCCTTATATGTTTTAGCCTCCAGTCCCCTAATCATCTTTGTTGCTCTTCTCTGTACTCTTTCTAGAGTCTCAACATCTTTTTTATATCGTGGCGACCAAAACTGGATGCAGTATTCCAAGTATGGTCTTCCATGTTGAGAGTGAAAAGCTTGGGGTGTGAGTTCTAATGTGTGTGTGTGTGTGTATTTGTGTGTATGAATGTCTGTGCATGTATGTGTGTGTTAGTGTAGCAGTTTAATGGTTGATAGGGGCATGAAATTCTTTATACTAGTTCTTTATTAATTCTCCTAAAGTTTGTTCTACAAATAATGAAAAGGGATTTGTTTAGTTGCACTATCTTCTTTTTGAAGCAGAGAACATGAAAAAGATATGATATGTTAAAAAATGTTTTACCAGACCATCTACAAGGAAGGCACCACAGTTATTCCTTATTCACACACATATGTGGTTAGGATTGCAGCCTGAGCCTACAGGCCATCACAAAAGTAAGAATGAAACTGAATCAAACTAAAATCCTATTGACTTCAGAGCTATGTGCTGAGCACGTGCTTAAGTTTCCCACTGAAGACCTATGACCTTAAATACACTTAGCAAGGCTACATTGGTGTCCACCTTTTGTAATCAAGTAGAGGTGGTCCTACATGAGACCACAATTGAGCCCAAATTTCTGTTGCTAAGTGAGACAGTTGTTAAGTGAGCTTTGCCCCTTTTTGTGACCCTCCTTGCCTCTGTTGAAAAACGAATCAGTGCTGTTGTTTAATTAGTAACACAGCTGTAAAATGAATCTGGCTTCCCCATTGACTGTGTGTCAGAAGGATGCAAAATGTAATCACATGACTTTTGGACACTGCAATTATCATAAACACCTACTGGTTGCCAAGTATGAATTTTGATCCCATGACCATGGGATGCAGCAATGGTCATATGTGTCATTTGTGTGAAAAACCATTGTAAGTCACTTTTTTCAATGCCGTAGGTCAGAGGTCCCTAACCTTTTAGGCACCAAGGACTGGTTCTGTGGAGAAAGATTTTTCCATGGGCCGGAGGGTGTGTGGTTTTGTGTGCTGCCTGCATCCAGCAGATGGTGCTTCACTTGTTTGCATGGCCCGGTTGCTGGTATGCCACGGCCGGTACCTTCCCTCTCTAAATGTTAAGTCCCTAGCAAACATCCCTAGAGAATTTTAGAAAACCTAAGGGCACAATTAAACTGAAATGATGCCAACTCGGAAACTTTGAAGTGGATCAAAACCTTGGAGTGGGTCATATGATTTGTGCATTTTCCTCCCAAACCTTCAGAACCCCTCCCAACCTAGTATCAGTGGTGAAATTTCTGAATGTTCTGCAAAATAGGAGCTAAAAATGGGGGCATCCCACTTCTTTCTTATAAATGGGGCAAAGGAGCATTGGAGGGGACATTTTAAGAAAGACAAGATGGTGAGTGATCAAAGCCTTACCGTTTTTGTACAAATGCTGTATAAGATTTAAATAAAAGCATTTAATGCATAATGAAAGCATGGGTACTTCTTCATTAAGGTATAACTTAAGTCTTCACTGCCACATTTAACAGGCTTGCATTTTGTAGGATCCCACAATACATTGCATGAATACTGAGATTTATGCAACCCGTGAAGCCAACTCAAAGATTTATGAAGTTTAATATTAACTTTGCATGCTGTGTGAATCCAACTGTTCTGGCTGAGTCCTGAATACAGCCATCAGTTTTACTGGGAACAATATACCATTACTTTTATCTGCATCTGCCTATTAGGCTTCATGTTCATGCTATTTGAACTAAGAGGACTTAACCTTGGCTGCTGGTGCTCTAAATGTTAGTCACCTGATAAAGACAGCATTAAAATGAGGGTCCTTAGTTCTTCCTGAGGTTGGCTGTTTTCTTGCAGACATCTCATTACCCAAACTCAGGGAGCACTAAACTAGGTTACACTTTCAGTGCTAGTAGGGAATGGGGTTTGCTCTCACTCCCTACCAGCACAGATGATGTTGCCTAGCTTGAGTAATGAAATTCTGGAAGAAAGCAACCAAGCTCAGAGAGCACCAAGGAAGCTTCATTTCAATCCTCAGCTTCAAAAATCAATAGAATCAAGATCCCTTGAAGAGTTAGTACTGCTTTGTAATACCTTGGTAAGACCAAACTTGGAATATCGCATGCAGTTTTGGTCACAATGATATAAAAAAAGATGCTGAGTGTTATGTCCTGGGCCTGTGATTGACAGAGCAGGTGCAGAAAGCTTCAGAGAGACCCGGGCAGACCAGGTGGCTGCCCGGGCCAGACAGGATGTCTCCAGCCTATTGCGCATGCGCAAGGCAGGAGAAATACGTTGCATTGATTGGCTGACGCTGTCCCTGCAAAAGAGTATAAAAGGAATCTGCGCCATTTTGTTTTGGTTCTGTTGGAGATTCAATAAAGAAGCAACTGTTGTTACTCTGCCTCGTCTCAGTGCCTTACCAACGCACAGAACAGAACACTGAGACTCTGGATAGACTGCAGAGAAGAGCAACAAAGATGATTGGATGACTGGAGGCTAAAACCTATGAAGAACGGTTGCTGGAATTGACTAATCATTTCATTAGAACTAGTCTAATGAAAAGAAGGATTAGGGGTGACATGAGATCAGTCTTCCAATATTTGAGAGGCTGTCACAAAGAAGAAAGGGACAACATTCTCCAAAGCAGGCAGGACAAGAAGCAATGGGTGGAAACTACGGTAATCAAAGAGAAATCCAATGTAGAAGTAAGGAGAAATTTCCTGACAATTAGAACAATTAATCAGTGGAATGGCTTGCCTTCAAAAGTTGTGGGCGCTTCATTACTGGAGATTTTATTAGGAATGATATAGGGTCTCCTGCTTGAGCAGAGGGTTGGAATAGAAGACCTTCAAGTTCTCTTTCAACTCTGTTATTCTGTTAAATATTCTTCTCTGTTACTACAGCATAAAAATTCCTGTGCTGGCTTCACACAATATGGGTGTAAGCTGGAAACTAAGCTTTACAAAACATAACTGTATGTTCACACAGAATACACAAGAAGCAATGGCTGGAAGCTCGCCAGAGGGAGATTCAATCTGGAAATAAGGAAGGATTTACTGACAGTGAGAACAATTAATCAGTGGAACAGCTTGCCTCCCGGAGTTGTGAATGCTACATCACTGAAGGTTTTCAAGAAAACATTGGATAACCATTTGCTCCTGCCTGGAGCAGGGAGTTAGACTAGAAGACCTCCAAGGTCCCCTCCAGTCCTATGATTCTATGCTATGGCCCAGTCATATGGTTTCATGCAGTAGTTTTATTCATGCAACATTTTCAATGGCAAATTTGTCAATTGTTACCTAGCCTAATCAACTAATCAACTAACCAATCAGCTGTAAAAAAAATCCCCTCAATTTTTCTCACCCTTAAAAGAGGGAAAATTAGGTGTAAGGTCATCTGTATTGGAGGAAGGCTTGAAACAGGGAAGTCACCGGTGGCTTCCCAAAAGTGTGCTTCAACTAAAAAAGAAAAGAAAAGCGGAAAGAAGAGTTCAGCGTAATAATCTTCAGTGCATAATTTCCTAATGGCCGGGCTGAAGTTTCCCCAGAGCATTCTAATAATAACCCAGGTAGCTCAGTGTGTCAATGAGAAAGGGTGATGCTACTAAACGGCAGAAAAATCCGCTAATCAGACCAAGAAGAAAGCAAAGGGGTTTTGGAAAATGAAAGTGTGGGTGAAGCAGATTGAAAGAATGTTTTTTTTTTAAAGATATAAAAAAGAAAAACGAAAGAAAACAGAGTTGCTTTTCAACGGAAAGACTTTGAACTCTTTTTTCCTGTGTTGTGTGATTCTTCTAAGCTTTGTAGTTTCAGACCACAGAAACGTACCCACACATTCAATGTTTCCTGTCATTAGGTCTGAAACCTGTCAATATCTTTCACCTCGCCTGGTGGGGATTTTAAAAGCAGGTTAGGACAATTCCCTTCTGACATTTGGGGTGGCTGGGAATGTCCCGGTGACAAATTAAGAAGGTGTCTCTTGTCATGTAATGAATTAGGAAAGTATCTCTCATCATCTCAAAGGACCAGTTTAACCTGGAACTTTGCTGGCTGAGCCAACATCTGTTCTGAAGTATTCCTCCATTCTAAAAGAAGCTTCTCTGATTTTGTATCTTATTCTCATCGTGCTTGAGAATTGATACCCCGTGAAAGGGGTATCAATATTTTCTCTTACTCTTCTTTCCATTTGAAACCTACAGTACCTGGCTGCTCATGCTTATAGTCAAGGCCGTGGTTTTCCCAGTTGCAATGTATGGCTGTGAAAGTTGGACCATAAGAAAGGCTGAGTGCCAAAGAATTGAGGCCTTTGAACTATGGTGCTGGAGAAGACTCCTGCGAGTCCCCTGGACTGCAAGGCAATCAAACCGGTCAGTCCTAGAGGAGATCAACCCTGACTGCTCTTTAGAAGGCCAGATCCTGAAGTTGAAACTCAAGTACTTTGGCCACCTAATGAGAAGGAAGGACACACTGGAGAAGAGCCTAATGCTGGGAAAGATTGAGGGCAATAAAAGAAAGGGATGACAGAGAATGAGGTGGCTGGATAGAGTCACTGAAGCAGTAGGCGTGAGCTTAAATGGACTCCAGAAGATGGTAGAGGACAGGAAGGCCTGGAGGAACGTTGTCCATGGGGTTGGGATGGGTCGGACACGACTTCGCAACTAACAACAAAAAACTTTGGCTAGTAGGCACAGAGGGAGGACGATAGGTAGCCTCCGTAAGCCCTTCAACATCCATCATGATCAATATCAATAGAAATAAACATTTGTAGCTCATTGTTGAACTTTGGGGTCCTTGGTGATCTCTTGGTTGTTTTTCTTGCAGGCATTTCATTACTCAACTAGGTAATGTCATCAGTACTAGCGTGATAGTGTTAGGTAGCTAACCTTACCTAGTTGAGTAATGAAACATCTGAAAGAAATCATCCAAGTTCAGAGGCAAACAAGGACCTCACATGATTGACATCAGGGGATATTAGAAGAGACAGTCCAGTGACATTGAGAAAGCCAAGGGGTGACTCGACTCCTCTCTTATTTAAGGCGGGGCTGAAGGATCTCAGATTTCCTCAGCTTTGCTATGTGATCTTTTAACCTGAAGATGTTCCTTGAAATCTTTGGCATGTAAGGCATATTCCTGGCCACTGAGCATATATAGTATATCCTATTTTCCTACACTCATTAGAAAGATTAAGCCTAATGTAAACAAGCTGGAAAATAGTCCCCCACCCCACCCCAAATCTGTGATGATATCCTAACATCAGCTCTTCAATCTGCCTTTATGAAGTGGTTGGAACCAAAATAGTCGCACTGTGATGTCTCTGGTATTATTTTAAACTTTGCTCCGTGACTGAAATTTCCTGTAGAGGTTAGGGTTGTTTTACTTTTCAAGCCATTTCCTCTAACCTAAATTAGCATTTAAACATTTAAAAGCATTTTCTTCTCATTCAATTAGCCTTTCAAGGTACAATTCCCAGATGACGTTAAGAGAAAATAATACATTTTATACCCCGAAGCATTATATTTTCATGCTATATAAATGGCCCATGAAATGAAACAATTTCACAATTTAGGATTTTGATAAAAAGTGGTCCCCAAGGTTTTGGGTTTTTTTTTTTTCAAAAAAATTAAAACCATGTTATTTTAAAAATTTTGGCCAATGTTAATTTCATTTCGGCTCTAAGAGAAATCTATTTGTGTGTGTGTGTGTGTGTGTGTGTGTGTGTGTGTGCACGCACGCACATAAGAGTGAGTGAGTGAATGAGTGAGAGAGAAGGAGAGAGAGATTTTAATATTTTAGTTATTTACTATCAAATTTATATAGCTGCTCTGACCCTTTGGAAATGACAGTTAAATGTCTTTATTACTAAAAGTTGTGGATTTTTTTATGAATTTTATATTAATGTTTACTTTCATTTTCACTCTGGCGTGTTTGCCGATCACTGGCTATAGCAAGCGACAGAGTATACATTAATGATGAGTAATTAAATCTCCTTGCTTCTCAGGGCCAATGGTTGAGGCCATTCACTTTGGAGTCACCAATCTCTATATCTCGACATAACTATAGCACCTGGTTTAAGTCCTCTTCATCATTGTACAGGTCAAGAATATAGTAAATCCTCAATTTTAGAGGGCTTAATTCCATGGTCTAAGTTGGACTTCACTGCAAACAAATCCCCTTATTTGATAACTCTGTCCAGACAATACTCATAATTTTCAGAATAGAATATATACTTGACATACCAATGGAGGAGAATATTTGCAGCTCAGGGTTGAAATGGGTGTGTGTGTGTGTGTCCTTGGTGCTCTCTGACCTTGGTTGTTTTCTTGCAGATGTTTCATGACCCAAACTAGGTAACATCATCAGAGCTAGTAAGGAGTGGGGTTTGGTGTCAATTTATATTCTAGTGCTTGCCCTGTCAGCATTGGTCCGGATGGAGGTTAGAGGTTAGAACATAGAGATTCTTTGGTTGGGCTGTTCAATGTTGGCTTGTTTGGGAGTTACTTGATTAGGGTATTGTTTACTTGATTGTTGGTCTGGTGTTAATCTTGGAGTTAATTTATGCTCATCTGGGTGTTGATTGCTGGTGGGGAGGTGTTTGGGTCTTTTTGTTCCCTTTTTGGCTTGTTGATTGTCTCTTTTGCATATTATGTAGATATTTCAAGAACAAGAGTTTCTGTCATTTTATCCAGAAAGTGCCCAGTATCCTATGAGCTCATATACTAACAGAACTCTGGTGATGAACGTTCATTACATCAATGATCCCTTCCTGGCAAACAAGGAAAAGCCAGTCACTTTTTAGGAATTGTGTACCGTGTTGTCCACCTCGCCAGTACATTCTATGAATAACAATTTTGCTCCTCCAGATGTCCTGTACCTCTAACTCTTTTTCTTCAAGGACCAGCTGTGCAAGCCTTGGGAACTGTTCTATTTCTGACTGGGCTTTACCACATTTCTCATACCACACAGCTAACTAAGAAAGGACAGTTTAACCCAGAAGAATAGGGTTATTTTGATTTTTAAACCTCCCCTGCCTGCTTGCCAATGGAGTGACGGTGTTCACACAACACTGTCATCCCACTATTGATTCAGTTAAACCTGGTTTGTCTATAGGGCGTGACTGACCACTGAATTGAATTGAATTGAATTGAACACTTTATTTGGCCAAGTGTGATTAAGAGTTTGTCTCTGGTGCAGAAGTGTACATGCAAAGCAACAGACTTATGATAATCATCATCATTGTCATATTAATAAGGGGGAAGTAAGAAAGATAATAAGAAGCATAAATAATAATAACGCTATAGCTATACTACTGTACATGGGTACATAGACATTAGATAGTATTGTGAGAATTAGGTGTTTAGCAAAGTGATGGTGCTAGGGGAAAAAAATTCCCCATGTTTAGTTATTTTGGTTTTCCCAGGTTTGATCTAGTGACTTCCCTCATATTACTTGGAGGATCCTGAATAGGTTGAGAGTTGGAGGGCCTAAATGTAAAACCAATATGCTCAAGTGGGGCTCTTAGCAGACAACAACACACTATGTGAACGTGGAGAGACATAGAGCCCAGCTTATCTGCGGCTATGTTGGCTGCTACCAATAATGACTTATTTTGGGCAAAGCCAAGAAGATGGCTTCATTCTGATAGTGTAAAGTTTGATCTAGACATGGAAGATGAAATCTAGTTGTTTTAACCTGCAGTGCCATCCGAAGAGGAGGAATTGAAATAGTTTATGTCCAGGATGTGAAGGGTCTGTAGATATTTTCACAGCCCTCCTTCTGACCCGTGCAATGTTACAGGTTTTTTATGGAAGGTAGGCTAGTTGCAATTGTTCTTTCTGCAGTCTTAACCATTCACATACCAATTAACATTCACAATATCATAATAATGATGATGATGATGATGATGATGATGATGATGATGATGATGATGATAATAATAATAATAATAATAATAATAATAATAATAATAATAATAATAATAATAATAATAATAATAATAATAAAGTTGGAAGAGACCTTGGAAGTCATCTAGTCCAACCCCCTGCTCAGGCAGGTAACCCTATACCATTTCAGACAAATGGCTGTCCAGTCTCTTCTTAAAAACTTCCAGTGTTGGAGCATTCACTGCTTCTGGAGGCAGGTTGTTCCACTGGTTAATTGTTCTAACTGTCAGGAAGTTTCTCCTTAGTTCTAGGTTGCTTCTCTCCTTGATTAGTTTCCATCTGTTGCTTCTTGTCCTGCCTTCAGGTGCTTTGGAGAATAGCTTGACTCCCTCTTCTTTGTGGCAGCCCCTGAGATATTGGAACACTGCTATCATGTCCCCCC
>NW_015388497.1:65541-70028 GCF_001527695.2 Protobothrops mucrosquamatus
CCTCAGCCAGCCCCCTCAAAAATCATCATAAACAAACCCACAGAAAACCACTATATCCTTCCTCAACAAAACAAAACAAAACCATGTAAATGCCAGGAAAAGGAGCTTAACATTCCACTGGGATCTTTTAAAACTTGGGCAATACATGCCCTGTAGGGCTGGAAGCCAAGTTATAATTATCTGTTAGTCGAGCATTCTTACAGGAAATGCAGGTCAGGACTCTGCAGCTTGTTTGAAAGGGTTGCTCTAGAACTCAGTGAGGAACAAATGTTTTTTAAAAAATGTTCACCTATTGTATTGGCAGAGAAACTGGGTGGAGTATTTCTCCGAATGCCTCCGAGGAGAGTTCCTCAACTATTCACAAAGAGTGAGACTCCCCTTGACAACAGCACGGCTGTCCAAAAATTCCCTAGAGGGAAAAATATATATATCCCTAGGATCAATTCGATCTTGAGGTCTTCCTTTGGAGATTAATGGAAACAAGGAAAGTCTAAAGATCGCAGGAGAAGAACAGCGTTCTTCTGCAGGAGAAGAAGAACTCTTTTATTTAATTGAAAATCAACTTTCCCACCTATTTAAGATCTGGACTGTAAGGTGATCCAACCGATCAGTCCTAGAGGAGATCAACCCTGACTGCTCTTTAGAAGGCCAGATCCTGAAGTTGAAACTCAAGTACTTTGGCCACCTAATGAGAAGGAAGGACTCACTGGAGAAGAGCCTAATGCTGGGAAAGATGGAGGGCAATAGAAGAAGGGGACGACAGAGAATGAGGTGGCTGGATGGAGTCACTGAAGCAGTAGGAGTGAGCTTAAACGGACTCCAGAAGATGGTAGAGGACAGGAAGGCCTGGAGGAACGTTGTCCATGGGGTCGCGACAGGTCGGACATGACTTTGCAACTAACAACGACAAGAAGATCTACAGGTAGTCAACTTACAACAGTTTATTTAGTGACAGTTCAAAGTTGCAACAGGACTGAAAAAGTGACTTATGATCGGTTTTCACACTTACGACCTTTGCAGCATCCCCATGATCACGTGATCAAAATTCAGACACTTGACAACTGACTCATATTTATGACGGTTGCAGTGTCCTGGGGTCAGTTGATCCCCTTTTTCAACCTTCTGACATGCAAAGTCAACGGGGAGGCCTGATTCAATTAACAACCGTCTTCCTAACTTAACCACTTCAGTGATTCACTTAACAACTGTAGCAGCAAAGGTCATAAACTGGGGCAAAACTCACTTAACAATTGTCTCGCTTAGCAAGAGAAATCTTGGGCTCAATTTGTGTTGCAAGTTGTGGTGAACCAGATTCTTGTGTATCGGAAGCAATAATAAAATTCAGAGTCAGTGCTCCGAACTCAGTGTTCCTGGTTATTTGCGCTCGACAAATTTGGGAGGAAGATTGTACCACAAAACGTGGTACCGTTGGGCCATCTCATAAGCACAAGAACCTCTCAGGATTTCTTTGAGCATTGGTAAGAGGAAAAAAAAACAGAATAATTCTCTACGGCAGACGCCCCCAACCTTTTGGGCACCAGGGACTGGTTCCGTGGAGAGAGGTTTTTCCACGGACCGGAAAGTATGTGGTTTTGTGTGCTGCCTGCATCCCATGGATGGGGCTTTGCTTGTTTGTGCGACCTGGTTGCTGGCATGCTGCGGCCCGGTACTGGTCCATGGACCAGGGATTGGGGACTCCTGCTCTATGGGGTTTAGTTAGGGATATTCTGCAACACAAGAACCTTTGGAAACCTTGTTGGTGTTTTTCCCCTTGGGGAATTCAGTCAACCCAACCTCGGTCTATGTCTTTCCACTTAGGAGACCGTGTTACTATAAGCCCGTGTTGTTGACAACAATACCTGATATTCCGAGCATTTCATCTCTAATTGGACTGAGTGCCTTTGAGGATTGCTGCTAAAAATTCAGAGGAAACGGTCCCAGCAAATTTCACTTTGCATTTGCATAACAATGCTGATGACAGCCCGGAGGCTGTAATTTTTAGTTTCAAAAATTCTTCTTTCCCATGTTCCTCCCTCCTTCGCCTGAGTGGAAAACATTTTCCCTCTTTGTGGCTCTGACATTCCTGTCAAATGATTAAAGCTGCTTGCTAGCTGAATAATAAGCCGGAGCAGTCATTAAAAATCAATGGATTTGCTCATTTGCCTGCTGGAATTAAACGGGAGCGATGCAGATGAGGATCTTAATGTTGAGTTGGAAGGGTGATAATATTTCTTTATTGCAGACATTCACAGGGGAGAAAAGGAGGTGGAATGGGAGACCGGAAAAGGATAAGATTATTTCTCAATATCAAAAAGGACCATTGGATTATAGAGTGGTTTTACTCAATCCACTTATTTTATTTTAGCTTGTATTATTCAGTAAGGCACTTCTTCCCTTACCTTGTAGCTTCGTACTAGATTTACCAGTGTAGTTAATAACTCTAAAAATGATTAAAAATAACAACAAAAAAACACAAGGATATCATTTTCAAGCCAAAATTGGCCAAAAGAAAGTAGTGGTAGATAAGAACCATAGTATAGATAGTCCTTGACTTATGACCACAACTGAACCCAACATTTCTGTTGCTAAGTGAGACAGTTAAGTGACTTTAACCCCATTTTACTACCTTTCTTGCTACAATTGTTAAGTGAATCACTGCAATTATTAAGTTAGTAACGCGGTTGTTAAGTGAATCTGGCTTCCCCATTGACTTGGCTCGTCAGAAGGTCACAAAAAGTGATCACATGACCCCGGGACACTGCAACTGTCATAAATATGAAGTCAGTTGTCAAGCATCCAAATTTTGATCATATGATCACGGGGATGCTGCAATGGCTGTGTGAAAAACAGTCATAAGTCACATTTTTCAGTTCCATTGTAACTTTGAATGGTCACTGAATGAACTGTTTTAATTCAAGGACTACCTGTAGTAAATCAGATGACTAGGCTGAGCCCGAGGGAGAGGTCAAACATGTCATAAGTCATGAGTCCCTGCGCACCCGCAAGAGAGCTGAGTCCAGTCTACTTTGAATATCTTTCTTATCTCCCGCTCATTCCCTTTGACTGTTAGTTGGCCAGATTCTTTTAGAGAGTTTCAGCTTGCAATAAATCTTTATATACTCATTTGAACTGGCTGAATCTCCTGATTTCCTTCGCTGCTTGACATCATGAGAAGCAATGTTTCAAGTTTCCAGGTTCTCATGAACTTGCCTTGATTATTTTGAGCTAATCCAGTCTAGCCTACAGGATAAGGTTGCTTTTAAAATAAAAGCAAAAACAGAGGGGAGGGGTCTTCTATTTGGGGTTCACAGCAGATTCTCATGCCACTGAACTACACAGAGAGTTCTCCAAGAACACGTTGATATTTAAAACAAAGAACTTGGTATGAGAGTTTTTTTATATTTTTGCAGATTTCCAATTGGAACTGCAGATACCTTCTTCCGTGTATGACGTGTAAACCAGAGCCTAATTCTAAATTTTCTTTATGGTTTCTAAAGCAGTTCATATTAGGTTTCGGTTAGGACTGAATTCCTACAATCATTGACGTGATCTTATGAGATTAAATGATTGGGCGCCGACAGACTCAACATAAACCATCTTGAAGCTGGTGACTAAAAATGCATCAAAAGACCTTGTTGCACTCAGTGATCTACACATAGTCAAATTGGATTCTGATTTACTGCCCCGTGACCTGCTCATGGCTTAAATTCTGCACACATGCTGTCTTTTAACAAGGGTGGCTAATTTGTCTTTGTTAGTTCTAGTCTGAAATGGAGCAAGGCCCAGCTTGGTGGTCTACAAGCTACACTTCAGAAGGTGGGAATCCAGAATGTAGTTTATATTCTGCTGTTCAGCAAGTAAACGTATTTCTGTACTCCAGCCTAGGGTGCCTCTCTCACCTGGTCCATTGCAAGAGCATTATCTTTTTAAAAAATGCTTAACAGAGACACCTACTGGCTAAGGGCCCCCATTAAAATAGTTAAGAGCCTGGGTCACAATCCTGATGCTTTTATTTATTTAATTTACAAAATGCTTCTCAAAGGAATTTCGTTAAGCATTGCATGAATTATACTGTGTAATCCTAGGACAATAAATTCATGGGCAAAAACGGATGAAACAATACAAATGTGACACCAGAAAGGACAACAATGACAAGACTAAGTGAATACAGGTGTTCTTATTAGTTGCGAAGTCGTGTCCGACCCATCGCGACCCCATGGACAATGTTCCTCCAGGCCTTCCTGTCCTCTACCATCTTCTGGAGTCCATTGAAGTTCACGCCTACTGATTCAGTGACTCCATCCAGCCACCTCATTCTCTGTCGTCCCCTTCTTCTCTTGCCCTCCATCTTTCCCAGCATTAGGCTCTTCTCCAGTGAGTCCTTCCTTCTCATTAGGTGGCCAAAGTACTTGAGTTTCAACTTCAGGATCTGGCCTTCTAAAGAGCAGTCAGGGTTGATCTCCTCTAGGACTGACCGGTTTGATCGC
>NW_015388497.1:70294-72251 GCF_001527695.2 Protobothrops mucrosquamatus
CCACCTCATTCTCTGTCGTCCCCTTCTTCTCTTGCCCTCCATCTTTCCCAGCATTAGGCTCTTCTCCAGTGAGTCCTTCCTTCTCATTAGGTGGCCAAAGTACTTGAGTTTCAACTTCAGGATCTGGCCTTCTAAAGAGCAGTCAGGGTTGATCTCCTCTAGGACTGACCGGTTTGATCGCCTTGCAGTCCAGGGGACTTGCAGGAGTCTTCTCCAGCACCATAGTTCAAAGGCCTCAATTCTTTGGCGCTCGGCCTTTCTTATGGTCCAACTTTCACAGCCATACATTGCAACTGGGAAAACCATGGCCTTGGTAGTCCTTCACATATAACCACAATTAAGCCTAGCATTTCTATTGCTAAGTGAGATAGTTCTTAAGTGAGCTTTGCCCCATTTTAGGACCTTGCTTGCCACAGTTGTTAAGTGGATCACTGCAGTTGTTAAGTTAGAAACATGATTGTTAAGTGAATCTTGCTTCTCCATTCACTTTGCTTGTAAGAAGGTGGCAAAAGGGGGTCACATGACCCTGGGACATTGTAACCGTCATAAATATGAACCAGTTGCCAAGCGGTCGAATTCTGATCATGCAACCACAGGGATGCTGCAACAGTCATAAAGATGGTCGTAAGTCACTGTTTTCAGTGGTGTTTTAACTACGAAAGGTCACTAAGTGAATGGTTGTAAGCTGACTACCTGTAGATCTTAAAGAGGTAGAAAAGTTGATTTTCAATTAAATAAAACTTAAATGCTAAAGATGCTTTCCCAAGGCCATAGGATTAGTGGGATTATCCTCTCATATTTTGCCTTTTGTTCTTTAAATGTTTCGACTCCATTCAACCATGACTTTCTCAATCTTCCCCCTCCTCTAAAGTCCTGCATTCTTCCTTCACATATTTGTTTTGTGATGCGGTCCTTATTCATGCTTTCTATAGAACTAAACCACCTTCACCTTAGTCACTCACTTTTATGTTCTGTCCACATTCATGCTTGACTCTCTCTCTCTCTCTTTTCTTGTTTTAACACACCTGTCTTTTAAAAATCTCATTTGCATAAAACTTAACTGACTTGTATACTTGGGACCTGCCCAGGTCTCACTTTCATACAACAAAGTACGCAGAACATGATTTTATACAAGGACATTTTCCCTTTATGGACTAATCTTTATTCCTTATCACAGAGCTCATATTACCAACCCACTTTTTTTTACCAGCATTTGCATTTCCGATCAAATCTCCTTTAGTAAATACTAGACAAATCACGACCTGTTGAGCCATCATGTCAGAGATTTTTCTTTACCTAACCAGAAAAATTAAATGACAAATGGCAAAGCAGCAGTGGGAGTCACTTCCGACTTCCTGCTGGCTTGACCACTGCTGACTACCCTCCAGCTGCTGATGGTGGGACTGGTCTACCTGGCCTCCAGAGGGTTAAGGGAGGACAGATCTACTGTATCTCTGGGCAGTGGTGCAGCAGGGCGGCAGTACTGAAGCAACCACAAAATTGCCAAATTTCAATCCCAAGGGAGTCACGAGTCCTGGACTTCAAACAGATTCTGTATGTTAGTCCATTTGAAGTACCTTGGTTCAAATATTGTTGCCCTATGATGTACTATTTCTGTCAGTTAAAGATTACAGATACAAGAGTTTTAGTAGTAAATAGATCTCACAGAGACATACTAATTCATCTACTTGCACTGGGATGAGGAGGATGAGGATGAGGATGAGGATGAGGATGAGGATGAGGATGAGGATGAGGATGAGGATGAGAAGAAGAAGAAGAAGAAGAAGAAGAAGAAGAAGAAGAAGAAGAAGAAGAAGAAGAAGAAGAAGAAGAAGAAGAAGAAGAAGAAGAAGAAGAAGAAGAAGAAGAAGAAGAAGAAGAAGAAGAAGAAGAAGAAGAAGAAGAAGAAGAAGAAGAAGAAGAAGAAGAAGAAGAAGAAGAAGAAGAAGAAGAAGAA
>NW_015388497.1:74574-77581 GCF_001527695.2 Protobothrops mucrosquamatus
TTCTTCTTCTTCTTCTTCTTCTTCTTCTTCTTCTTCTTCTTCTTCTTCTTCTTCTTCTTCTTCTTCTTCTTCTTCTTCTTCTTCTTCTTCTTCTTCTTCTTCTTCTTCTTCTTCTTCTTCTTCTTCTTCTTCTTCTTCTTCTTCTTCTTCTTCTTCTTCTTCTTCTTCTTCTTCTTCTTCTTCTTCTTCTTCTATTATTTTATAGATATAGGTCAGGGGTAGGCAACCTTGGCTCTTTTATGACTTGTGGACCTCAACTCCCAGAATTCCTCAGCCAGCATGGCTCAGCTTGGAAACCTCTCCCTGTCCCCTCAGCATGGCTGGCTCAGGAATTCTGGGAGTTGAAGTCCACGAGTCATAAAAGAGCCAAGGTTGCCTACCCCTGGTATAGGTTCTCCTGCTTGAGCAGAGAATTGAACCAGGAGACCTCCAAGGTCCCTTCCAAGTCTGTTATTCTGTTAAAGAACCATCCAGCTCACAGAAGAAGGGCCAGCAACACATGAAAGTTCAGCTAGCCCTTGTTGCTTAAGCAAAATTTCACTGAGATAAAAAGGCCCCTTATCCTTCCCTTTAGTCGAGGACAACCTGGGTGGAATTAATCCAGAATTTTGCTCGCTTGGCAACAGGCTCAATGGTCCTAAGCAGGTTTCAGATTTGCTTTATGAATTATTATTCTGGAAGAAGCACATGGGTCAAACCTTCTCAGGAAAAAAAAGGAAAAGCTCTTGCAAATGTTTGCTTTCAGTATCCTTTTAATACCTGCTGAATCTCTAGCAAAATGAGCCTTCCCTATCAACTGAAAGGAGCATTCATCTCTTAATTTCACAATACTTATCATCTGTTCCATTTGTAGTGGAAATTAACAAAAACAAGCAAAATACAATATAACCAGAGGGCCAGTCAAGACTCAAGATCAGGAGTCTTCAAACTTGGCCCTTTTATGACTTGTGGACGTCAACTCCCAGAATTCCTCAGCCAGGCACGCTGGCTGAGGAATTCTGGGAGTTGACATCCACAAGTCATAAAAGGGCCAAGTTTGAAGACCTCTGCTCAAGATGCATGTTGCTTCAATGGGCTATATTTCTTAACCTTAGCAACATTAAGATGTGGGGACTTCAACTCCCAGAATTCCCCAGCCAGCCATGATTGTGGGTGGAGACAGGTTGCAGCTGTTGGCACTTTGTGAGGATTAAAAATCAGATGATTATTGATGTTATTGTCCATTCCAGAAGCTACCTCTCACATGGAGTGGCTGCATAAAAATAGCCCTTGTGCAGATAGCCCTCAACTTATGATCACCATTGAGGCCAAAATTTACAGTACGTTGCTAAGTGACACATTTGTTCAGGGAGGTTTGCCCTATTTTTTACAACTTTTTTATCACAGTTGTTAAGTGAATCATTGCGGTTGTTAAGTTAGTAGCATGGTTGTTAAGTTAACCTGGCTTCTCCATTGACTTCGCTTTTCAAAAGGTCACAAAAGCTGATCATATGACCCCAGGACACTGCAACCATCATAAATATGAACCAATTGCCAAGCATCTGAATTTTGATCACATGATCGTAAGGATGATGCCACTTTCACAGTGTGAAAGATGGTCCTAAGTCATTTTTTTCAGTGCTGTTGTAACTTTGAACGGTCACTAAATGAACAGTTGTAAGTCGAGGACTACCTGTGCCACTCCCTGTTGGATAAATCCAGCAGCAATGCCAACTCCCTATTGAAGCCAATCCTTCAACTTTGGGATTCAGTGGCTGAGTTCTAATAATTTTCAGAACACCAAGTTCTGCCACAGCTTTATCAGTAACTACATTTCCAGTACAATTTTCAGGTGCAAGAAACCAGGAACAGAAGTACAGTTCAAAGCTCTGATACATAAGAATTTGATCTACTAATGGTCAAGTCAAATAAGTGCTAGATAATGGTCAATGGAATTTGGAAGGGGGGGAGGACTGGACTTATCTCTCCTATGGGAATATAATGATTCCAAACTGATGACACATTTAACCCCACCCCCACCCTTAGAATTCCATCTGGTTATCTCCGACAACAATAGCACCAGGATAGTTATGAAACCACATGGCATTTCATGATAACAGATAGAGCAGTGGTGGCGAACCTATGGCACGGGTGCCAGAGGCGGCACTCAGAGCCCTCTCTGTGGGCACGCGCGCCATTGCCCCAGTCCTAGGCCTTCAGCTGGGTTTTATAAAACCTTTTCACTTTTAGGCCTCTGCCGCCATGTGCAAAAAAAAAAAAAAAGGTTCAATCAGTCAATTTCAACTTCTCGCGGGGAAAAAAAAGATCTTGCAAAGTTGGAATTGATTGATTGAACTTTTTAGTCCCACCCAGTCTACTGTTACCACCACAGCCACGGCTACCCAATGGGCCACACCCAGCCAATGGGCCACACCTAGCCAATGGGCCACACCCACCCGGCACTTGACGATGCATAAGTGGGTTTTGGGTTGCAGTTTGGGCACTCAGTCTCTAAAAGGTTTGCCATCACTGAGATAGAATTCACTTGTGACCTGCCTAACACTAAGATTGTACTGCTGAAATTTGGTAGCAAAATGGATAATTTTTGTTGGTGTGATTCTGAGCATGGAAAAGCCAAAATAAAAGTGGGAAGAGATTGGGACATCTTTAACTTCCTTTGCATCTGAGAGACAGCTTTGGAATGGAGTCTGAACTGCTGTCTGGTTCAACAGATAAAGATTAATCTACACTACATTATACTTACTACTTTATATTACATTAGACTGTAGGAACGTCTACCTTCATTTCAGCACATTGTGTGCATATTCTGTACTGCCTAAACTGCTAATTAACAACTTAAAATGGCCAGACGCAACTCAGGAAATGTAGCTGAATATTAATTCTATTTGGAGGTAGCTGAGTATGCAATTCTCAAGAAAATCCACTTTGCTGTTGGGCTAAGAAACATGAGGCGACAGAACAGGAATGTGATCAAGGAAGTCTGATGGATTTTTCTCACATGATCACC
>NW_015388497.1:81117-83056 GCF_001527695.2 Protobothrops mucrosquamatus
TCTTCTTCTTCTTCTTCTTCTTCTTCTTCTTCTTCTTCTTCTTCTTCTTCTTCTTCTTCTTCTTCTTCTTCTTCTTCTTCTTCTTCTTCTTCTTCTTCTTCTTCTCCTCCTCCTCCTCCTCCTTCTCCTCCTCCTCCAGAGGGACCTCCAATGATATTGATTACATCATTGATGTGACAGGCTCCTGATCTGGTTGGGCCCATTTTACTAACCACAGGATCTTCCTTCTGTTCCATGGGATATCCAGCTGGCACCCGCTATCATTAAGTTATTTCAGAATGCAGGTCACAGTCCAATGCAAAACAATTACAAATGTTTAATACAGGGTAATCCATCCAATGTCATCAAACACTACAGCTGTGCACACATTTTAACAGAGATTGATCATGTTTTTGGGGGGAAGATGAATGCCTTGGCAGAAAGATGAAGCACCAACTGTTGGTGTTTCCGAAATAAACAATATATTACAATCTAGCCAAGCTTCAGGGGCAGGGGTCTTGCAAAGCATTGTTTGCCATGAAGTCATTATGCAGACTTGTCTGAGTCTGCTTCCCTAGTGGTCACCTCCTTTTCTTGATGGAAGATCCTCCCCGCTAACATCAGTAGGAAAGGAGGTTGTTGGATAAAACTAACTGAGTTTAAGCCTTAAATAATAAATAGCCATGGGATTCTGTGCAGAAGCGAATTGTGCGACTGCAAAACTTGTCTGAAGGTACGACCCGTTTGGCAATGGATAGGTTTCTGATCTTTTAGGCTAGGCTAGGCTAGGCTAGGCTAGGCTAGGCTAGGCTAGGCTAGGCTAGAGTAGAGTAGAGTAGAGTAGAGTAGAGTAGAGTAGAGTAGAGTAGAATAGAATAGAATAGAATAGAATAGAATAGAATAGAATAGAATAGAATAGAATACTTGGAAGGGACCTTGGAGGTCCTCTAGTCCAGCTGATTAAAATTCAGCTGCTAAACAGTGTTTTGATTTAACCTGTGAAATTGCACTAGAAGAAGCTTTGATCCCAGATGATCTCCTACTTGGAACAACCCCAAATATTAACAAAGGAATCTTAAACTGCACAAGATCCTGATATGGACCTCAGATTCATCAAGACATTGACTGTGGTTCATGAACCCTCTGCAGGAATCTGAGCTGATTTATGGTCCCTTGAAAAACCAGATGAGTCTCAGTTCTTTGGAATCCAGGTGCATTAAAATGATGCCAGAAAAGGCCTGGAACGTGTTATATCCCTACTGAGGATGTTCATGAAAATAACCCCCATGCAGTTGTGTCTTTTATCCTACAGTTGTCAGACATAATGTCGTGCTGAAAATTGTCCTCCAATTCTCTAAAACTCTTTCTTCCCCTCCTCACAGAACAAGTATCACCTCTATTCCAGGGAATTGGAATCTTATGAATTTCACTTTTGCTATTTTGAGTTACGTATTGTAAAGTGGGCCATGGACAATGGTGTTGATTTTTCTGACCCCTCTCTCCATCATGCTGAGCCGCGGTATTGCTTTTCTCATTCCCACACTTTAACCCTCTCCTGGGGAATATCTCTGCCCATACTCAGGTCTCACAACCCCATTATTAAATGACAAGGGAGAGTCCTGCCTTTAGAATGTTGAGATCTTCATGGATATTTTCTCCTTGTTTACCTTTATAAGAGGTGGTGTGATGGCTCAGTGGTTAATATGCTGAGTTTGTTGGCTAGAAAGCCAGAAGGCCAGGTTTGAACTCTGAGCTCCATGCGACATGGTGAGCTTCCATCCTCACTCCTGCCAATGTAGCAGCTGGAAAGCATATAAATACATGTAGATAAATAGGTATTTGGTGGGAAGGTAACAATGCTCTGTGATATCATGCTGGTCACATGTCCATGGAAATATCTTCAGACAACACTGGCTCAATGGCCTTGAAACCGAAATGAGCACCACCCCTTTCTGGAGGG
>NW_015388497.1:84127-94521 GCF_001527695.2 Protobothrops mucrosquamatus
TGCCCTTGAACTGTTAAGGAAAGGGCTGATTACTCACGAAGGATTTCCTAGAGGAGTATCTCTCCTCTCCTCTTTCTGGGTCTCTAGGGAAGTCAATAATCTCCCCACTTCCTACAGGATTAAAAAAAAAGGATGACACTTCTTATATTGTCATTTACCACCACCCACTGTGAGGATTAAGTGTTTTGAAATACAAAGGCATGTATTAGTTAATGGGGGAAAGAGCTCAGAAATCTAATAAAGTGGGTCCGTGACTAAATGCAAGTGGCTAGATTGATTCGCACGTATGTTTATAGTAGATGTAGTAGTAGATGTGGATGTAGAGTAAAAGATACTTTGGAATTTGTTTATAACAAAATAACAGAGTTGGAAGGGACCTTGGAGGTCTTCTAGTCCAATCCATATACTATTTTGGACAAATGGCTGTCCAATCCCTTTTTAAAATCCTCCAGTGATGGACAGAGCATCCACAACTTCTGGAGGCAGATTGTTCCACTGAGTAATTGTTCTAACTGTCAGGAAATTTCTCCTTAGTTCTAGGTTGATCTTCTCCTTGTTTAGTTTCCATCCATTGCTTCTTGTCCTGCCTTCAGGTGCTCTGGAGAATAGGTTGATCTGCCTCTTCTTTGTGGCAGCCCCTTAGATACTGGAACACTGCTGTCATGTTGCCCCTAGTCCTTCTTTTAATTAAACTAGACATATCCAAATCCAGCAACTGTTCTTTATATCTTTTAGCCTCCAGTCCCCTAATCATCATTGTTGCTATATTTCTTCTAGATGTTAGAAGCACTAACATTTATACAATGAACCACTGAGGCTACTGCACACCAAATGTGCTCTTGTAAGCTTATGCTTTATAGGAGCCGTGGTGGTGCAGTGGTTAAAGTGCGATATTGCAGGCAAACTCTGCCCACAGCCTGGAGTTCAATCCTGATAGGGCTCAAGGTTGACTCGGCCTTCCATCTTTCTGAGATCAGTAAAATGAGATTGTTGGTTGCAATATGCTGACATTGTAAACCACCCAGAGAGAGATGTAATGTGCTATGGAGTGGTATATATGTCTAAGTGCTATTGTTATTGCTAAACCCTTTCCTAGTTCTTGATTCTGAAGAGCAGATAGCTAAATCCCTCAACATAGCATCTAGTCAATGAAAATACCTTGTGTGTTGTTTTACTCCAGATCGCCTTCCCAAACTATCTATATAAATAAAAATGTAAATGTTTGTTTGTTCAAAATCTTAAATCTCCGAAAGTTCTTCACCGATTGCTTTGAAAGTTTGACACAACATTGCATTCAAATACATGCATGTTTTTATATACCTATATTATATAGATGTCACACGTGTGACAGGTAAAAACATGCTTTTTTGAAAAACAGTGCCATCTGTTGGATGTAAAAGCAACACACGCTTTTACCAGACTGAGCCATAGCAACACATGGCTGGGTACAGCTAGTCAACAATAAAAAGCTTAGAACAGGGTCAAAGGGAGACATGATTTTAAGAACAGAGATGTTTGGCAGTGCTACTTTAGCACAAAAACCTAGATTCAAAGCACAAAACATTGGCAGGGTTAATGATTTCTTTCGCAAAATGTTTAACATCAGCATCTTTGAGGCACTTTGTATTGTCAATGGACAGAGTTATTCTTTCATAATTCTTTTTTGAGTGAAGGACCTCATAAATCTAGAGCAGAGGGTGACACCTCACTAATCTTGACTGATCTGAAAAAAACTAAGCAGAATCAAACCTGATTTGCAGTGAAGTATTAGATTAACTCAGGGGTGTCCAAACGTTTTTCAAAGAGGGCCAGATTGGATGAAGTGAACGTGCTGGAGGGCCGAACATTTTTCCGAACATTCTTTGAACCATTACAATTAAATGCAAATGAATTATTTTATGCCTCTTTCCTCTCCCTCTCTTTCCTCTTTCTCTCTCTCTCTCTTTCTCTTTCCTCTCCCCCTCTTTCTTTCCTCTCTCTCTTTCTCTTTCCTCTTTCTCTCTTTCTCTTTCTCTTTCCTCTTTCTTTCTCTTTCCTCTAACTTTCTCTTTCCCTCTCTCTTTCCTCTCTTCTCTTTCTCTTTCCTCTCTTTCTTTCTCTTCCTTTCCTCTCTTTCCTTTCTTTCCTCTCCTCTTTCTCTTTCCTCTAACTTTCTCTTCTCTTTCTCTCTTTCCTCTTTTTCTCTTTTTCTCTCTTTTCTCTTTTTCTTTTTTCCTCTTTCTCTTCTCTTCCTCTCTTTCCTCTAACTTTCTCTCTCTCTTTCCCCTCTTTCTCTTTCCACTTTTTCTCTTTCCCTGTCTCCTCTCTTTCTCTTCTCTTTGTCAAGCCCCAAAGGACTTGCCACTCAAGGGTGAGGGTTGGGGGACCGCCAGCCAACTGCCGCCGCCGCTGCAGCCACCCGGCCCGTTGCCGTTGCCGCCACCACAGCCGAGCAGCTTGTTCCCCCCGCCGCCGCCATCGCCGCAGCGGCCCAGCTCGTTCCCGGCATCGCCCCGGCCTGCGGAGCTCCAGGTATGGCCCTCCCCCCCTCCCTTCCGTTCCCTGCAGCGCTGCCTGGCGTGCCCGGGACGGGAAACCCCGAGCCGCCGTAGACAGGAGCGAGGGGGAACGCCATAAGCCTCGCGCAAGGGGGGGAGGCCTGGCAACGCTGCGCCCTGCCGGGTGCTCACCGACAGGGCTGGGGGGCCGAGGCTGCCAGGGAGAAACAGCCTTGTGCCGGCAATCAGCCGGAACTGCTGGAGCCGGCCGGGGAAAGCCGCGGCGAGGCGGAGAACGCTGCGGACGCCAGGGGGAAAGCCGAATGGGCCACGCAATACCAGCAGACCAGCAGACGCCGCGGGATAGCTCAGAAGGCCGAGCAAGGGCTGACACCAACCTGGAACTCTCTGGTCCAACGAGCCTTCAGGGAAGGAGGCTGGGTGATGCAGCACACAAGCGGCCGGACGGAGAACCGCCAAGGATTGATTGACTTCCGGGAGGGGCGGGTCCCAACTGCCGGGACACTTATAACCACAGGGCGGATGGTGGCTTGCGGCTGGGGGCGGGGTAACAGGGCGCAGGGCCAATGAGGAGCCCTGCGAGGGGGCAAGTCCCATGAGAGAGAGAGAGAGAGAGACAGAAGTGCAAGTGCAAGTGCCTCTGTCTCTGTCTCTGTCTCTCTCTCTCATGGGACTTGCCGGAGGGCCGTGGGAGGGCCGCATTTATATAGAGCAGGGAGGGCTGTTCGAGGGCCGGATTAAACCGGGCCGCGGGCCGCAAATGGCCCGCAGGCCAGACTTTGGACATGTCTGGATTAACTGGAATGCCATGGTTAGACAGAAGAAATGTCCTGGAATAAGGTTATAACTGTTGCCTGCAACTGTCCGTAGCTGTCACTGCATACCTACGCTGCAAAGGGATTGATGGGTAAGGATAGGTTGCAGATGGCTGCAGATGGGTGGACACTCACACCTTCCAAATCCCAACTGCACATTGTGCAAAGGTGCGCATGTTGCATGCTGATTGATTGATTTCACTTCCTGTTCTATGCTTTTCTCTTTGAGCGCCCCCTAGCCAGAACGTTACATTTGCAGAAAGATAAATGGAACACCTATGTAACCCTCCCTGAATGACATGCATACATTCTCTGACACGTAGTACTAGAGAAGTCTAATCCAGACTGATTAGAAGGCTCAAAATCAGACTGAACAGCTCCATTGCATAACAGTTTTCAGAAGCTTCCTGAAGAACTTCAGGAAGGAAAGAAGGGAAGAAGAAACAGAGGGAGAAAGAGATTGTTAGAAATGTAAAGAATTATCTTACAACTTTATTTATCTCAGAACTTTAAATATTTTATATTTCACCACCTTTATCTTGCAACTTTAAGTAACTCTATACCAGGAGTCTTCAAACCTGGCCCTTTTATGACTTGTGGACTTCAACTCCCAGAATTCCTCAGCCAGGCCCGCTGGCTGAGGAATTCTGGGAGTTGAAGTCCACAAGTCATAAAAGGGCCAAGTTTGAAGACCCCTGCTCTATACAGTGGTACCTCAGTACCCAACTGCTTTACAACTCATCGAATTTGGTACTCAGTGCATTTTGACGAGAAAATTTTGCCCCGCTACTTATTGTTTGATATTCGACACGCAAGTTAGAAGTCGATGTTGGTTGCCTCATGACTTGCTACTCTTTCTAGCCAAAACAAAGGGTGACGTGTTAGTCACGTGGTAGCTCTTGCCCTGTGCACCTCCCCTTGCAGTCTTATCTTAGCTTCTGTGCTCATTTTGTGTATTTTTGAGTTTTTTTTCTCATCAATACAGGTCAAGAGAAGTTTTTATTTAAGTATTTATTAATTTTTAGGTTTATTTCTCATGTAGTAATCATATACAACTCCATCTTTTTTACATATTACCTTAAAATGTGTAGTTTCTTTAGTTTGGGAATGCATTAAATTGATTTACATCATTCTTTATGGGAAAAATTTGTTTGGTTCTCATTGCTTTTGGTACTCATCACATCTTCTGGAACCAATTAACGATGAGTACTGAGGCACCACTATATCTTACAACACTAACTATCATCATCATCATCATCATCATCATAAAGTTGGGAGGGACTTTGGGGGTCATCGAGTCCAACCCCCTGCTCAGGCAGGAAAGCCTATACCATTTCAGACAAATGGCTGTCCAGTCTCTTCTTAAAAACTTCCAGTGTTGGAGCATTCACCACTTCTGGAGGCAGGTTGTTCCACTGGTTAATTGTTCTAACTGTCAGGAAGTTTCTCCTTAGTTCTAGGTTGCTTCTCTCTTTGGTTAGTTTCCACCCGTTGCTTCTTGTCCTGCCTTCAGGCGCTTCGGAGAATAGCTTGACTCCCTCTTCTTTGTGGCAGCCCCTGAGATATTGGAACACTGCTATCATGTCCCCCCTCATCCTTCTCTTCTTTAAACTATACATACCCAATTCCAGCAACCGTTCCTCATATGTTTTAGCCTCCAGTCCCCTGATCATCTTTGTTGCTCTTCTCTGCACTCTTTCTAGAGTCTCAGCATCTTTTTTACATCATGGTGACCAAAACTGGATGCAGTATTCCAAGTGTGGCCTTACCAAGGCATTGTAAAGTGGTATTAACACTTCACGTGATCTTGATTCTTAAAACAGATGGTGCACAGTTTGTACTTTCAGACTTGCAAGATTCAAGTCAGTCTTCCCTGGTAGACTAGACAGGTAACATAACTAGATGAACCAAAATAAGTCCAATTGCCATGACGCAACTTCCAGACAATTCTACCTGGATGGCTGAGAATCTTCATCAACACAACCGGATGAAGTAATTTTACTTTCTTGTAAAGCTACAATAATAGAATCTTGCAAGTCTGCAAGGCTAAATCTCCCACCATCTCTTTTGGGAACTAGAATTTCCTGAAGACAGGACATTACAAGACGAGAAATAAAAACAACTTTTAGCCAGTTTGTAATTAGAATAACATATAATTATGTTTATTCTGGGGGGGGGGGGGAACCAGCAAAATGGCCTTTGGTTTTGGAAAGGGGAAAATAAAACAATCTTTTTTTCTACCAAATTGAAGGGAATTGATTAAAGCATTAATTCTACCATCAATGATGGTACTGTTCTATCAGAGATATGACCCAGTTAGGACTTATGCTACTATTGATTTCCTATCACACTTCTCACTATTGTTTTTCTAATGGTAGGTTGGAACAATCCTGGAGTGGATTTTCAGTGCATCTCCAGTCATTTCTAGGAGATTTGTAAAATTTAACTTCCTGAGATGCTGGTTCTTTTTCGTGACATTGAATATACAAGGTTTGGCCAGAGATTTCACGGAAGAATTGCTTATTTCCTTCACATCTCCAGGACTAGACACAATTTCCAGACTTTCTATGATGTAATCTCTTATTGAAGATGTTCCAACTGGTTCAAAAGTCAGCAGAGCACTAGAGAATTTGGAGTATTTGCAAGCAACTAGAGACTAAACACTCTTGATTTCTGTGTCTGCTTGGCTGAGACATTCAAAGCAGATGTATCTTCTCTGATTTACTATGCAGTGTGCATCTAAAGGCTAAGAACATTCCTAAGAACTATAGTTTTTGCCTGGAATGTGCAACTCTGTTTCTACGTTAGACTCTATTGTTTGCCTTATTTAGAAGATGTGGAATTTGGAGCAGATCACTCACGATGGATGGGAAGATAAAAGAAAGGGAAATAAATAGAGAAGTCCTTGCAAACAAATATGTACCGTAATTAACTTTAGTCAGGGATTTTCATATTTAATTTGCATAACATTTTAATTACTTTGGAGAGAACATGGCTGGGTCAATCTAAATCGGGGTGGGTGGGGGTCGTAAGCTTTGCAAAATTACAGCTGCACCTAAAATGTCTTCTTTCTGCTTTCTAAATCATGGTTGCCTAGTACAAATGAGGTCTAAAAGTCTTGAAACCTGATCCTGGGATATCTGTGGATGCCTTGGTGGGGGATGAACACAGATATGCTCTTTGTAGAGAAGCAGCATCAATTCGTGTTCATTTTAACCTTTCACCTCTGGGAGACCTCAATGCAACTCCCAGTTCAATCATGAACTTAATTAGTACCATCTGCTCCTTCTGACCTATAAAGATCACCTCCATGTGTGAGCATGGAGACGCAGATCCTAAAAAGCAGCTGTTATCCAGAGATTCCCAAGGTTTTGTCCACAACACGACAAAAAGCACAATGATGTTGCAATGCAAGCTCTGTAGACCTGTGCAACATTGTATGAAAAGGGTAGGGTTTGCTTTGTGATATTGCAGTACAGATTTTGGTCAGTTGCTTCCCCCTTACCCTCCTTGGCCATATGTAGGAAGGGTATGGGTCTCTTTCTTTACTTAACTATGAATATTCAGTGATTCAGATGCAAAAGTTTTCAATAAATCCCCAAAGCCACATAGAAGAAGACCATGATTAGATATGCCTAGCCTAACAAACTAACTAGGTATGTGTAGTCTAACAAAGAGAAGGACTAGGGGTGATGTGATAGCTGTCTTCCATTCCTTGAGGGGCTGTCACAGAGAAGTCAACTTATTCTCCAAAGTGCCTGAGGGCAGGACAAGAAGCAATGGGTGGAAGATCATTAAAGAGGGATTCAACCTAGAACTCAAGAGAAATTTCCTGACAGTAGGAATGGCTTGACTCTGGAAGTTGTGGGTGCTCCATCCCTGGAGTTTTTAAAGAAGAGACTGGACCACCAATTGTCTGGAATTGTATAGGATCTCTTGCAGTTTTGCAGCTTGGCAGCACAGCTTGTGGGGGGTGAGGGGAACTGGGCCATGTGAGCAGTGGTCAGCATATACACTCATGCACATGCAGCCCTTATGCAAGTAGTGGGCTGGTACGCATACACACAGCTTGACTTATGTGAGCGGCAGGCCAATGTACACACATGCGAGTGCCCACTGGCCCACCTCTCATGAAAGTTGAGTTGCAGGGGCGCAGCCAGCCACTCACACAGCCCAATTCCAAATAGGTCATGGCCCAGTAGTGGATTGTGGCCCAGGGATTGAGGACCCCTGGACTAGAAGACCTCAAAGGTCCCCGCCAACCTTATTACTCTATGTTCTGTGATGAAGGCCAATAGTAGACAATCACTTTTCAGAGAACTGAAGCTAGTTGACCCAGTTTATCATCTGCAAATTCAGCCCATTACCTTCCACAGTAAATAAATTCTACACATTATGAGATGCTTCAAAGGCTTGAAAAATTAGCTTGACCAAAAGAATACAAGGACAATCATTGAGAGTGTTTATGTCAAACCAAAGATCTTTGGGGAGAAAAATGGTGGTGGTGGGTTTTTTTGCAGACGTTTCATTACCAAACTAGGTGACATTATCAGCACTAGAGAAGATTGTGAAATGCAGCACAAAGGATTCACAAATATACACGCTAACATTATAACTAAATTAGAATAAATACACCCATGAGAATGTCACCAAAAAACTCTTGTCCTTTAAAAATAAAATAAAAGCAAATTCTTTTTCAACAAAATGTATGTGAACGGGTGCAGAAATACACAGGTGAATTCCTTTGTCTGGGACTCACATTCTTACAATTGTCCATTGAGGCCTCTCGCTAATTTAAGCAATGGCATGTGTAGTTTTTCAGTAAATATTGCCTAGTGTTAAAGAATTTATCCTGCTGTCAGACCTGCCAGCACTTAAACCTCTAAATAGAAATGATCCTTGGTTCCATTAGTTGAGAAAGGTATAATTTTATTAAAAGTCAAATGTCCTGCAGTAATGCATAGCCAGAACTGAGAGTTGCACATCAAAATCCCTAAGTTCAGCTTTTCCTTTCCTTAATTGCCTCCCATTGCTGACAACCCCCCCCCCGACCAATTGTGTTCAAGCAAGATGTTTTCAAAACAATCACTTTAAGGTTGGTATAGTTAGTATGCAGCTGCTTTTTTCTCCCAACCGGATGACCATGAAGCAACGTCTCAGGGAGATATAGTAGTTTCGCTTTCCCTCAAGTATCGTCCCTCCTGTCCACCCTTTCCAGGGTCCATGGCAAACTGTCACTACATGGTGGTGAAGCACAAGCAAGCGTGAGATGGCAGCTGACACTCCCCCCCCCTCAAAATCACATTTTCCAAGTGGTTATTCCAACAGTGAAATTCGTTCGTGAAAACAGGCCAATATGAATTCAATCCACTTTGATATAAATAAGAGTTCCTATCCATTCTTGACAAAGGAATTGCAGGGCTTCCTTGTTTACTGTGACTTATGATTTAGAATTATGCTGATAGGGTTGCCAGGTGTCCACTATTTGAGCGGACAGTCCACTTTTTTCACATTATGTTCACTATATTTTTTCACAAAATAGTGGACATTTTTTTTATTCAAAAGCTTTATGATGAAATGGTACGTAATCTAAAGCTGTACAGTCTACTTTTTTTTACTACTTAACCCCCCCCCCCCCCGCTTGTCCACTATTTTTTGGAAGCAGACCTGGCAACCCTATATGCTGATTTTATTACTGTTCAGCAATAACAGTATTACTCATTTGTTATGAGTTTATCAGATTCTGTAACTCACCTTTACATTCATTTACTGGGGATTTCAGTGGGAATCTGAGCCAATCTTCTGTGGTCTGGAACATCAATATTTTCTAGCTTGTTGTCAATATTTATATACATATCTTTTCACTAAACATCAGTCCTGTAATTTTATAATAAATTTCAGGGGAAAACCACAGTTGCCACGCTCATCTAGCTCCCATTAAATCATAGGGAATTAGAAAAAAAAAACAATATAGCAAGTTTTTTTATATAAAAAAATAGCCCTTTGATTGATTTTTATATAGAGACCCACCCAGTCTTCTTTTTCATGTAACTTCTACTGCATTTCCCCCAAAATAAGACCTGGTCTTATTTATTTATTTTTTTGCCTTCAAAAGAGGCACCAGGTCTTATTTTTTTTGGGGGGGGGTATCTTTTCTATGGTCTCACTTCATGGTAGAGGCACCGACAGCCCCACCCAGCTGTCCCAGTTCTTCTGTGGTCAAAGGAAATGCCTCTGCAGCTGAGAATGAAGCACCAGCCAACATTTTGCCATCAGAGGCCTTTGCAAAAGGCCTTTGACAGCAAAATGCAGGCTGGAGCTCCATTCTCAGCTGCAAAGGCCTTTCCTTCAACTACAGAAGAAGTGGGCCGGTGAGGTAATGTAGGTGTAGGTTCATGGGACGCCCGGCTGCAACGGTAAGTTGGTGTGAGGCACATGGGGCAGGTCCACCCCCATCCTCGCCCTAGCTTGATTTTTAGGTATGCGCCTCACCCCTAAACTAGGGCTTATTTTGGGGGTAGGGCTAATATTAGGCCCATCCCCAAAAATCAAGCTAGGGCTTATTTTCGGGGTAGGCCTTATACCCGGGGAAACACAGGTATGTGTTTTGTTCTTTACATACAGATAGTCCTCAATTTACAATCATTCTTTTAGTGGCTGTTTGATGTGGAAGTGAAAAAGTGGCTTATTATAGTTTTTCACACTTACGACCATTGCAGCATCTCCATTGTCGCATAATCAAAATCCAGACACTTGGCAACTAACTTATATTTATGATGGCTGTAGTGTCCGGGGGGTGATGTGATCATCTTTTGTGACTTTCTGACAAGCAAAGTCAATGGAGAAGCCAGATTCGGTTAACAGCCATGTTGCTAACTTAACAATTGCAGTGATTCACTTAATAACTGTGCCAAGAAAAGTCATAAAATGGGGCAAATTCCGTTGTCTTGTTTGGTAATGGAAATCTTGGGCTCAGTTGCGCTTGTACGTTGAGGACTTCTTATATCTAATTCTGCTTTCAAAAGATAAGAAGTGCCAGATTTCAGACTTAAGGCAACAGAGCCTCAAATTCAATGCTTAA
>NW_015388497.1:98495-100231 GCF_001527695.2 Protobothrops mucrosquamatus
CTAAACTGAACTGCGGTGCTAGTGATTCCTGAGCAAAATGGATATTTCTTGCAGAATGAATGAAGTGACTTAAAAACAATTAGCTTTGCCTTTAATTAGATGTAGATAAATGAAAATATTCCTTCGAAACAGATGTTCCCTTGTTTAATTAACTCATAACTAATTGTCTGCCACAGATATCAGATTATTGTTCCTCTCCCCCTGACTCCCTAAAAATATAGGGGTGCAGAGAAGGTTCCTTTTTTTTCACAACGGGGTCAAGATAAATGTACCCTATGATGAGTCAGGTACTGCACAACTGTAAATAAAATAAAATAAAGGGTTTATTTAAAAGCATTTTCTTTTTAGAACTCCAGTAGGGTTAATACATGTCAGCAGTAAAAGTAATATTTGGTGCTCTGTATTTTTTATTATTTTATTGTATTTTAATATTATTTTATTATTTTTCTATAAAAATCTGCTGTATATTGCAGCCTTTGTGAAACAGTCTTTCAGACCCATTTTAAGAAGGAAGGAAGGAAGGAAGGAAGGAAGGAAGGAAGGAAGGAAGGAAGGAAGGAAGGAAGGAAGGATTGATTTCCCTCCAAATGCTCCTTCCTTTCTTCCTTCCTTCCTTCCTTCCTTCCTTCCTTCCTTCCTTCCTTCCTTCCTTCCTTCCTTCCTTCCTTCCCATCCATAAACTCACAGTTTCCTGGTGATTGGCCCAAAGTCACCTAGCTGACTTTCATGCCTAAGTCAGGACTAGAACTCACAATCTCCTGGTTTCTAGTCTAATGCCTGAACTGCTAGACTGGCCCTTGGGCCAGATGCATCACGTGGAAGCTGTGCCCATCCCAGCTCCGGCAAGGAGAAAAAAGTCACGATACGTTGTGACACATCATGTGACATAGTGAGTTAGACACCCCTGTGCTAGGCCAAACTTTGAGTAGATACCGTGTTTTCCTGAAAATAAGACCGAGTCTTATTTTTAACCAGTGGAACAACCTGCCTCCAGAAGCGGTGAACGCGCCAACACTGGAAGTTGTTAAGAAGAAACCGGACAGCCATTTGTCCGAAATGGTATAGGGTTTCCTGCCTGAGCAGGGGGGTTGGACTAGATGACCTCCAAGGTCCCTTCCAACATTATTATTATTATTATTATTATTATTATTATTATTATTATTATTATTATTATTATTATTATTATTATTATTATTATTATTATTATTAATTATCCTCCAAAAAAGGCACCAGGTTTTGTTTTTTTGGGTGGGTGTCCTTTTCACCAACAGCCCTGCCCAGATGGCCCACTTCTTCTGCAGCCAAAGGAGTAGCTTCATCCTACAACTCAGAATGGAGCTCTGGCCTGCATTTCACAGTCATGCCTTTCCGGAAAGCCTGTGCAGACGAGAACTGAGCTATGGATTGAATCCATAGCTTGGTTCTCGGCTGCAGTGGCCTTCTGGAAAGGCTGCAAAATGCAGGCCTGGGGACTCAGGAGGCCGGCGAGGAGAGGCCTGGCTGCAAGGTAAGTGGGTATGGGGCACATGGGGCAGCTCCACCCCCACCCTAGATTGATTTTTAGGTGGGCACCTTGCCCCAAAATTAGGGCTTATTTTTGGGATAGGGTTTATATTAGGCCCACCTCCAAAAATCAAGCTAAGGCTTATTTTCGGGGTAGGTCTTACTCCGGGAAAACACGGTAGATGGGAGAATAACAAGATACCCCTGGATATTTTCTATGGAAACAGTTGGGA
>NW_015388497.1:108095-113525 GCF_001527695.2 Protobothrops mucrosquamatus
CTCCAACACTGGAAGTTTTTAAGAAGAGACTGGACAGCCATTTGTCTGAAATGATATAGGGTTTCCTGCCTGAGCAGGGGGTTGGACTCGATGACCTCCAAGGTCCCTTCCAACTTTATTATTATTATTATTATTATTATTATTATTATTATTATTATTATTATTATTATTATTATTATTATTATTATTATTATTATTATTATTATTATTATTAAAAGTTTCCATACTTTATCATTTAGAAGGAATAGAAGATTCAAACAGCACAGACTAAAATGATCTAATAAAAAGAACCAGAATCAATGAATCAGCCTTAGACAAAGAAGAAATTTCCTGATGATGAGAACAATCAACCAATGCCTCCAGAAGTTATGGGTGCTCCATCACTGGAGATTTTCAAAAAGAGACTGGACTACCATTTGTCTGGAATGGTGTAGGGTTTCCTGCTTTAACAGGGGGTTGGACTAGAAGACCTCCAAGGTCCCTTCCAACTCTATTATTCTATGTTCTATATTCTAAATAACCAGCCTCAGGTCTGGGACCAAAACTAGATTTTCAAAGCTTTCCAGAACCTCAGGAGTTGAAGCCACTGTCCACCCTTTTCCAGAGGGTGGGGCCACAACAGA
This sequence comes from Protobothrops mucrosquamatus, assembly GCF_001527695.2. Classification (NCBI taxonomy): domain Eukaryota; kingdom Metazoa; phylum Chordata; class Lepidosauria; order Squamata; family Viperidae; genus Protobothrops; species Protobothrops mucrosquamatus. The sequence continues at coordinate 108,719 of NW_015388497.1, forward strand.
GGAGGCATACATTCTAGGTCCTACAAGATGGCAGCGTTTAATAGAGGGGACATGGAGCATTCTCAATCCACTGGAACAGTGGTTCTCAACCTTTTTAATGCCCGACCCCAACCGGTCGTACGTCGAGGACTAAACCGGTCGTAAGTCGAGGACTTTCCCTGCCTGGGAGCGCTGCGCATGCGCGGTTCCGCCCCCTGCGCTGGCCGAGGCGTAGCTGGCAAGCGGCAGAGACGGAGCAGGCCGACCACCAGCTGGCCCAGCCCAAGGGAGGTAAGGCACCTGCCGGAAAAGGGGAAAAAAATGGCGGACAAAAAAAATGGCGGACAAAAAAATGGCGGACAGCCTTGCTTGGTGACCCCCGTGAAACAGTTGATCGACCCCAAATGGGGTCCCGACCCACAGATTGAGAACCACTACACTGGAATGTTCTGGGTCCCTCACATATCCAGAACTTCAGGGCTTTTTTGATAATAGCCAGCTTCCTTAAATTGCACTTGGAAGCTGACTGGCAGTCAATGCTGCAGCTCATGCAGCAGAGTGAACCTAGGCACACTGAAACACACCCACTACTGCTTGTGTTGCTGCATTTTGAATCAGCCTTAGCTTCCAGGTATTGTTCAAGGGCAGCCCCATGCAGATCACACTGCAGTTTTACAGTTGTGAGGTGATCAGGGCAAGAGTGAAGAATCTCTCAACTGGCACATAAAATGAACCTTTGAGCTGCCACATGCATTTCAAGGCCTCAGAGATGGTCCAGCACAAAATGTAGACAGGAACAGAATGGCTCAACCAAACAGCTGGTATTGTGTGCAGAAACATCTGCATAGTCTAGACCAGGGGTGTCAAACTGCTGGCCTGCGGGCCGGATGCATCACCTGGAAGCCGCGCCCACCCCATTGCCGGCAATGGCAAAATCGGCCCAATACGTTGCGTGATGCCTGGTCTAGACTTCCCCAAGTCCAGATTCAACAAAAAGTCATAGCAATAAGAGGGCTAAGATTCTGTGAGTCTTCCAGATCCAGGCAGACAAGTACTGACCAATCAACGAAACCTCGTGGTAGTAGACAACATTAGAAGACAGCAGTGGTGATGGATGCAGCAATGCCAAGAGGCAGCAACAGGAAGGAGGAGTATGAGAACATGGAGAAGTACCAGGGCTGAAAGAGGAATTAGAGAGGAGGTAAAGGCCAAAGTGATCCCTGTGGTGGTATGAGCACGAGGGGCCAAGACTCCTAAACTGGGAGCTCCAATAGATCATTGGAACATCTATGTAGAATATGCGCTAGACCAGGGGTCTTCAAACTTGGTCCTTTTATGACTTGTGGACTTCCAGAATTCCTCAGCTAGCATGCCTGGCTGAGGAATTCTGGGAGTTGAAGTCCACAAGTCATAAAAGGACCAAGTTTGAAGATCCCTGCATTAGACCCTCCTAAGTCTAGATGAGAGATCCTGTAGAAGGTCATGGAGAATAAGAAAACTAAAATACTGTGGGATTTCCAGATCCAGACAGACAGGCAGGTACTGTTCAATGAACCAGACATTATGGTCATAGACAAGAATCAGCGGCAGTGATAGATGTAACAGTGCCGAGTTACAGCAACCTCAGAAAGAAGGAATATGAGAAATCAGAGAAGAACTTCTAGTGGTAGTAGGAGCACTTGAGACTGTGACTCCCAAGATGGATCGGTACATATCCCAGGAGCACGTGTGCCTGATAGTTGCCTTTGCCTTTGGTGATTTGCAAATCACGCAGGTCTCTTCTAGCAAGTTAGTCTGTTTAATCATGAAAGATGAGTAATTCCGTTTCACAGACTTACGCTAACAAGGTGATTATCATTGTTACATTAGGTCTGTCAATTTAATAAGTTCTCTTTAAAAACCATGGACGGCTTAAATGATTTCATCAACCCTTGCTTACACATGTATCAATTTATTAAAAGGGTATATTGGCCTTGTCACGCTTGGTATTTTTCATTAAAATAAAATTAAATAATTTTAAGTGAATTATTAATATCCTCCATCTCAAAACTGTATTGACATGAAGTCTAGACATTTCAAGAGAGACTCACTGTATGAATATCAATACACAGGTTATGCCAAAGATTGTGGGGAGAGGAAAAAAGATTAACTTGAGGAAAAAGCATCCAGCGATTGGCAGTAATAATGCAATAATTATATATTCTTTCTTTCGTACTGTTCTTTATCTGAAAGTTATTATACTCTTTTGTAATAGCGACTGCCAGATCTTTAGCCAACTTTCCATGCATTTTTACATGATTTTAGTGAGACACAAATAAAGTATCCACCTTTTATTTTCATAATATTGCAACATTTCCTGTACCCTGAAGCTAAATCCAGAAATTGACTTACCTTAGCCTTGAGCTTACCTTAGCCTTATAGGGAAAGGAGTGGCAGAAGCTAGGTGCAGAGTCAAAAGAGGGATCAGCTTAGAGTTCCTACATGGCCACAAGTAAATTAAGTCCAACCTCCATCAAATTCTGTTGATCCGTCTCTAACTCCAAGCAGGTGCTAAGCATTAGTTAAGAAGATTCCTATGCACAGGTGTTTTAGCAATACATCAGTTTAATTGGACCTTCACAGGTGGACCTGGTCTTTCCCACCTGACAATTTGGCATGAGGTTTCACAAATCAGGTCTGCCAATGGAAATAAAAGATCTTTTCTAAAATGTTAAATCCTCCTGTATGCTGTAGCCTGCCTTTGCAAAGGAAATGTTAAGTGAGTGTTTAAGTGGAAGGTGTACACAACAATGAATTACATCCCATTATTCACTCCTCCCTAACCATCTTTTAACAGACAGCTCTCAAAAACTGGACTATTCTGATGATCCATCAGAAAACATGGATTTAGCAGGATGCTTCCTGATTCCCTAATTCTGATGATACTCCCTACTGGTGTTTTGTTTTCCGTGATAGACATTTAAATGGATGGATTCCAAATTCATGATAGACAAACAGTATAAATGATGCTGGAGGTGGATGCTTTTTTAAAAAATAAAATCAAAATCAAAATATTTGTTTGTAATCATTGAGGCCCATCAACCTCAAGGACCATCTTACTTCATCCATGAGGATGAAGTGTCAAAGGGAGGGAGCCACCACGGAGAAGGCCCTTCTTCTGGATCCTGTCAAATGTATCTCCTTAGGGGTTGGGACCCACAACATTCCTTGCCTCCTCACTCTAGTGCAGGGGTCTTCAAACTTGGCCCTTTTATGACTTGTGGACTCAACTCCCAGAATTCCTCAGCCAGCGTGCCTGACTGAGGAATTCTGGGAGTTGAAGTCCACAAGTCATAAAAGGGCCAGGTTTGAAGACTCCTGCTCTAGTGGGTCAGGTGGATGTGACCAGGAAGAGATGGTCCCTCAGATAACCTGGTCCCAAGCCAAGAAGGGCTTTAAAGGTGACAACCAGCACCTGGAATTGCACCTGGAAGCAAATCGGCAGCCAATGCAGCTCCCGCAGGAGAGGTAACACATGCGTACACCGGGGTCTGCACAAAACCATGTGGTCTGCTGCATTTTGAACCATCAATGGACTTTCATAGAAAGTCAAAATATCATCCTGCTACACATTTTTAAATAGGGAATAAAAAAATAAAGATAGAAAAATAATAATCTCTCATTTGGAATCTTTGCCTTGCCTTTCATTATAGTAGGAAGAATCTCTGTTGTTTTTTTTACTTATTGGCACTGAAAGAGGTGTGTTCTTCTGATGGGTAACACAGGAGAGGGAAAGCAAAGAAGATTAGGAAAGACAATGAACAAAAACAAAGGATACTTTCCATTAGACTGCTGCATTATTTATTAGCCAGTTGTAGCCACTTCATGTACCACATGAAGAATTCATTACTGTCAATTGTCTTATTGGGTAATTTCCATTGGCAGGCATCAAAACTGCTGCTAATTTGACCAGAAAATATTTAGACACATGGAAATGCAAGATTTTTTTTTTTTTTTTTAAGTGGAATTGATATGAGCAGCTCGTTCAAACTCTGAAAATAAGGGGCTACCATTGCCTTTCACAAAGACATGCGTTCAGACTGAAATGTAATTCATAGCTAAAGCTTGAAAGTGCATTAGGAAAGACAGTATAAACTGCCTCTCTAAAACCTCCAAAGAAAACATCTTTCAGATTTTTTTTCCCTTTCAATTTCAGCGTAAATTTTCCTCAGATGAGTAACAATATTTCCAAGCAATTAAATATAGATTACATTGAACAATGTCTGCTAAAATGAATAATTTACCTTGCCTGCAAAACTCTGAGGGAAAATAAATTAATTAAAGTGTAATTCAGAACTGGGTTAATTATTTTGAATGGTGATAAGAGGCACGGCGACGCTGCCCTTGTTTCTGCTTCACAAACTCTCAAATCCACTTTTGTGAGAGCCACAAATGGTCTCTGTTGCTTCCCACTGAGATATTCTCCAGAGCTGATGCACTGGCCGGTGAGGGAGTCCAACAGACCCCCATCCGGCTCTCCAATAAGAAGGCATTGGATTGGCCCTTCACCAGCCCCTGCTATTTCTGGATGCATCTTGGTCATTTCTTGCTTTCCTAACCAGGCAAATTATGTCCCCCACTGTTGCTGGCTCACCAGCTGTTCCCAAAATGGTGCAAGACATTGAGATACTCAAGATATTCTTCCCTCTGGCTAATCTTTCTTCTTCTTCTTCTTCTTCTTCTTCTTCTTCTTCTTCTTCTTCTTCTTCTTCTTCTTCTTCTTCTTCTTCTTCTTCTTCTTCTTCTTCTTCTTCTTCTTCTTCTTCTTCTTCTTCTTCTTCTTCTTCTT
>NW_015388497.1:114135-116639 GCF_001527695.2 Protobothrops mucrosquamatus
TCCTCCTCCTCCTCCTCCTCCTCCTCCTCCTCCTCCTCCTCCTTCTTCTTCTTCTTCTAATATTCTTCTTTATTTTCATTGGCCAAGTGTGATTGGGCGAACGAGGAATTTTTTCCAGTGCATAAGCTCTCAGTGTACATACAAACAACAAAGTGTTAAGTCATAGATCATAAATCATAAGATACAAACAACAAGTGATAAACCATAAGATATCGATAGGAGAAGCTGGTAGGAAAGATGAGAAGATGAGAAGGTGAGAAGGATAGTAGCAATACGCCCCTACTACATGGGTAAATATCTTTAGGCATAAGAGAGTGCTGTGGGAGTTAAGTGTTTAACAGAGTGATGACACAAAGGAAAAAGCTGTCTCTGTGTCTAGTTGTTTTTGCACGCAATGCCCTATAGCAGCATCCTGAGGGGAGAAGTTGAAACAGTTTATGTCCAGGATGTGAGGGGTCTGTAGATATTTTCTCAGTCCTCTTTCTGGCTCATGCAGTATATAGGTCTTGAATGGAAGGAAGACTGCTTGCAATTGTTTTTTTCTGCAGTCCTAACTATCCATTGAAGTTGAGCAGGGGGTTGGACTAGATGACCTCCAAGGTCCCTTCCAACTTTATTATTATTATTGTTGTTGTTGTTGTTGTTGTTAATTTATAAGGTACAAATGACAGACTCAATAATTCCTCTGTAGAACTGTACCAGCAGATCCTTGGGCAATGGGATCTTTCTGAGTTGGTACAAGAAGAACTATTGTTGTTGTGCCTTTTTAAGGATACTTCTAATGTTAGATATCTATTTCAAGTCCTGGGAGATTACAGAACCCAGAAATATGAAGATCTCTACTGTTGATATTGTGTTGTCTAATATTGTAAGAGGTGGTAGAATAGGAGCTCTTCTCCTAAAATCTACTATCATCTCTACAGTTTTAAGTGTGTTCAGATCCAGGTTGTTCCACCTGCACCACAGAACCAAAAACATGAGACCCTGGCACCAGAAGGTCCAAATGTCCAAAGCCATTTGACCTTTGGTGTTTTGCCAAGCGTCAGGGCAGTGATCAGGTGCCTAGGCAATTAGTTCTTTTGGATCCAGAGAAAAAGATGCACTCCAATGAATAACATAGTTGGAAGGAACCTTGGAGATCTTCTAGTCCAACCCCCTGTACCATTTCAGACAAATAGCTGGTCAATTTCTTCTTTAAAACCTCCAGTGATGGAGCACCCGCAACTTCTGGAGACATGTTGTTCCACTGATTAATTGTTCTGTCAGGAAACTGTCAGTAGGGGCTGTGGGTTGGACCTCTCTCTACCCATTGACACCAACATGCGATACTCCTGGAAACTGGGGCTAACCCTGAGATCTACTAAGAGTCGAAAATCAGAGTTGACTGAGGTAATTCGGGACAAGGCATAGCAAATAGGTGCAAGCTAGACTATAGATGTATTTATTTATTTAGCGTATGGCATGTCATACATGGACTAGCAACATATATTAACATTTCAACCAGATTAATTGAACCTAACTGTGAGAAGGACTTTGGAGTCTTAGGGGACGATCACTTGACTACGAGCCAGCAATGTGCAGCAGCAGCCAAAAAAAGCTAATACAATCCTGGGTTGCATAAAGAGAGGCATAGAATCAAGATCATACGAAGTATTAGTACCGCTTTATAAAACCCTGGTGAGACCACACCTGGAATACTGCAACCAGTTTTGGTCACCATACTACAAAAAAGATGTTGAGACCTTGGAAAAAATCCAGAGAAGAGCAACTAAGATGATCAAAGGCCTGGAGACTAAAGCGTACGAAGAACGGCTGCAGGACTTGGGTTTGGCTAGTCTAAAGAAAAGAAGAAATAGGGGAGACATGATAGCAGTACTCCAGTATTTGAGAGGCTGATACAAAGAAGAGGGGGTCAAATTATTCTCCAAAGCACCAGAGGGCAGGACAAGAAACAATGGTTGGAAACTGACCAAAGAGAGAAGCAACCTGGAATTAAGGAGAAAGTTCCTAACAGTGAGGACAATTAACCAGTGGAACAGCTTGCCTTCAGAAGTTGTGGGAGCTCCAACACTGGAGATTTTTAAGAAGAGGCTAGACAGTCACTTGTCTGAGATGATGTAAGTTCTCCTGCTTGAGCAGGGGGCTGCACTAGAAGACCTCCAAGGTCCCTTCCAGCTCTATTCTATTCTATTCTATTCTATTCTATTCTATTCTATTCTATTCTATTCTATTCTATTCTATTCTATTCCTTAATTCTATTCTATTCTATTCTATTCTATTCTATTCTATTCTATTCTATTCTATTCCATTCCATTCCATAATTCTATTCTATTCTATTCTATTCTATTCTATTCTATTCTATTCTATTCTATTCTATTCCTTAATTCTATTCCTTAATTCTATTCTATTCTATTCTATTCTATTCTATTCTATTCTATTCTATTCTATTCTATTCCATAATTCTATTCTATTCTATTCTATTCTATTCTATTCTATTCTATTCT
>NW_015388497.1:117623-120483 GCF_001527695.2 Protobothrops mucrosquamatus
ATTCTATTCTATTCTATTCTATTCTATTCTATTCTATTCTATTCTATTCTATTCCTTAATTCTATTCTATTCTATTCTATTCTATTCTATTCTAGTCTAGTCTAGTCTAGTCTAGTCTAGTCTAGTCTATTAATGTGAAACAAATCTATGTTCAAATGTCAGTGTCTAGGCCATCTAATCATTGAATCACAGCATCATTTACAGTATATTTTTAAAAAAACAGATATTGGACTGGTATATGCCCTGAGCTTATAGCCAGCAGTTTGATGTGGGACCCCACAATCACACTGAGGGGAGGGTACTGTGCCCCAGTGAGTCCTGGCAGATGCTGTGTGAGGTGCAAATCCTATTCAGAAATGGTTCATGGCTGGCTTGGTAGTTCAAAACCTGCCCCCTTTTTGACTATAGGACTAATAAGTTTTTCCAGAACTCCTGGAGCCACTAAATGGTGCCTGCCAGAAAGAAAGAAAAACATTTTTACCCTCTTGTATAAATTAGGAAGAGGGGGGGAACTTTAATTGTCGACAGATCTGTCTCCAAAGCCAAATGACTCATAATCAGACCGTGATCATTCACCCCAATCACGGCATCTTGGATCAGCCCTCCCTCTTTTATGTCTATCAAATCACTTGGTTAATTCATTCTGATCATTCGGCATCATTGTTGATTGCTGGACTCTTTCATTTCCTTTCCTCCCCCATTCCTTCCTTCTCTTTCCCAAACATACATTTCCAATCATTTTTCAACTCCGTTGCTTCATCCATCCTTATTCATTTATCTCCTCCACCATTCATTATGTCAACCTTATCAGATTAAACTCTTTTTTTTAATATTGTCACCATTAATATATCAGGGTGTCGTCTCCTTGTTCTTTGTCTTCATCAGCAGCGTTTGCCTGTTTCATTCGGTGGGTTTGTTTGCATGTATACTTAATATATTAGAGAAGAGAAAAACTTCTTTTTTCTGTTGGGTTTTCTTATTGCCATACAGGTGGTCCTCAACTTACAACAGTTCATTTAGTGACCGTTCAAAGTTACAGTGGCACTGAAATGAATGACTTATGACCGTATTTCACAGTTACAACCTTTGAAGCATCCCCATGATCATGTGATCAAAATTCAGAGGTTTGCCAACTGGTTCATACTTATGACCATTGCTGTGTCCCAAGGTCATGACATTCTGACAAGCAAAGCCAATGGGGAAGCCAGATTCATTTAACAACCAGGTTCAGGGGCTGCCACAAAGAAGAGGGAGTCAAGCTATTTTCCAAAGTGCCTGAGGGCAGGACAAGAAGCAACGGATGGAAACTAATCAAGGAGAGAAGCAACCTAGAAATCAGGAGAAATTTCCTGAGAGTTAGAACAATTAACCAGTGGAACAACTTGCCTCCAGAAGTGGTGAATGCTCCAACACTGGAAGTTTTTAAGAAGAGACTGGACAGCCATTTGTCTGAAATGGTATAGGGTTTCCTGCCTAAGCAGAGGGTTGGACTAGATGACCTCCAAGGTCCCTTCCAACTTTATTATTATTATTATTATTATTATTATTATTATTATTATTATTATTATTATTATTATTATTATTATTATTATTATGGATCATTGCACAGTCAGCCAGATGTTTAGACTGGATTTGGCATTTTGTCTACCTATCAAGTCCTTACCAAGGACCTGGGATGATGATGATATTATTATTATTATTATTATTATTATTATTATTATTATTATTATTATTATTATTATTATTATTATTATTATTATTATTATTATTATTACTTACCAACTGCAGTGATTCACTTAACAATTGTGGCAACAAGATGGTAAAATGGGGCAAAACTCACTTTAACAAACGTCTCACTTAACAACATAAATTTGAGGCTCAGTTGTGGTCGTAAGTTGAGGATTACCTGTAGTCTTGACTTCTCTTCTATTCCTCACAACAGATGTGTTGCAAGTTACAAATCTCACAGAGAAAGCAAAGCTTCACTTTTCTACTTTCTGTCTTGCTCCTTATTACAAAGTCAGATGGGATTGACCCTGGATTGCTTTAAGGTCCATCAAGCTACTATTGAAAGTCTGGATCTGGTTATATTAGCCCTTTGGGACAGGCCAGGTCAAGAAATGAGTATGGCAGACAATCTATGAATGTCCTCTACCGTAATAAAGTAAAGAACATAATCATAAAAACCTGTTCAAGTTCCCCTATATTCCATTTTATACTTAACAAAATCAAGGTGGGGTTATTTTGAATTTCTGTTTCATGTTTTTCTAAAAGTCTCCCCTTTATGGGTGATGCTTTCCTTCCTTAATAATTCATCCATTCCTTCTCCAAGGCCCGTTATTCATTCCTTTAAAGCAATGTTTCTCAAGCATGGCAACTTTAAGATGTCAACTCCCAGAATTCCTCAGCCAGCATGGCTGGCTGGGGAATTCTGGGACTTGAAGTCCACACATCTTAAAGTTGCCAACACTGAGAAAAACTGTTTTAATGGTCTTCAAAGTGAATCAAGTCATTTCTGCACAACCCTATTCAATATCCCATAAACTAAATATCTGCTTAGCTGTTCAGAATTCTCAAACAGAATTTTATCGTGCACCTAAATTTTTAACTCATTCGTTGCTAATCTTGGCTACCAATTATAATGCCAGTAAATACCATTCTGGGGGGGGGAGGTGAAAGGGAGAAGAGTGGACCAACATTCAGTGGCTCAACCAAAATGAAAAGTACTACGTTCAGCAGATTCTTCCAAAGACTTTTTAAAATAAAATTCTTTAAAAGAATCTGCCGAAGGTAGTAGAAATATATCCACGGTCACTTATACGCACATGCTTCTGCTCCTAAGATTTAGATATCTGTTAAA
>NW_015388498.1:0-4503 GCF_001527695.2 Protobothrops mucrosquamatus
ATAATAATATATTAATAGTTAAAATTAAAAATAAGTACTCTAAAATTCAATTAAGATTCAATTAAACGCAATGATATTAATATCATATTCAGAAATAAAAAATAAAACGAAATCATTTAAGCAACAATAACATTCTGGACTTCACTAAAAAAAACAAAAAAACACTCTTTTAGACCCATATCCAGTTGATAAACACACTAATAATAACATCATACTAACAATTAAAAATAATAATAAGTAAACTGTTATAACATTTAAACAACAATAATGGTCTAAAATTCATAATCTACTCTATTATTAATAAATTGCTCCCTAAACAAAATCAAGAAAAGAAAAGAAGAAAAAAAAAACATCCTTCCATAACCTTATTCATTCTTCTTGCAGTTAGATTAAAAAGCAAAAAAAAAAAATAATTCTTATTTCCAAAATTAATATCTCAATTCATACGTCCAGATTTTTAAGTACTCTCTTTATCATTTAAGCAACAATAACTAAATCATTTAAGCAACAATAACATTCTGGACTTCACTAAAAAAAAAAAAACCCCACTCTTTTAGACCCATATCCAGTTATTAAACACACTAATAATAAGATCATACTAACAATTAAAAATAATAATAAGTAAACTGTTATAAACAACAATAATAGTCTAAAATTCATAATCTACTCTATTATTAACATAATAAATTGCTCCCTAAACAAAATCAATCAAAGAAGAGAAAAGAAAAAAAAAAACATCCTTTCACAGCCTTATTCATTCTTCTTGCAGTTAGATTAAAAAACAAAACAAAAAATTTCTTATTTCCAAAATTAATATCTCAGTTCATACGTCCATATTTTTAAATACTCTCTTTCTTGCATCTATAAACTGCACGGGTCATTCTCTAAGTTTTCTGATCGCCTCTAACTTGTTACTTAGTTTCATCTTGATCTTGTAATTTTGTCGCACTTGATAATAGTATAACTCCTTCAACCACTTAATCTTCATAAATTCCTTCCTTCCTGGTACCTTGTCGGAAAAAAGGGCAGAATCTTTTCTTCTTCCTAAATACTTTAAGTGGTATTTTCTGCTTATAAAAAAGCTGAATGATTCCATTACGAATTGATTTTCTAGAAGAGTAGATAACAACATCTCTTTTCTGTCTTGCAACCCGTAAATTAATTCTATAATTTTTTTCCATTTCTTTCATAATATCTTCAGGCTGACAATTCAGAACCATAACCAAATCTGCTGCATCCTCTTCCTCCGATTTCTCTCGAGGATTTTTATTTATTTATTTATTTATTTATTGAATTTATATACCGCCCTATCTCCCTTACGGGACTCAGGGCGGTGAACAGGCGATAATAAAAACCATGATAAATATACGCAGATTTCTGTTAAAATCAAATTAAATAACAGGCCTGCTCTAAAAATACCCCATACAAAAACCCCACTAAAACATAATCAAACTACGCCAGGCCGGCCGCACGGAATAGATGGGCCTTCAGGGCTCAGCGAAAAAGGCGCAGGTCCGCAACTGTACGTAGGTCGGGGGGTAGGTCATTCCAGAGGGCAGGAGCTGCCACAGAGAAGGCTCTCCCCCTGGGGGTCGCCAGCCGGCATTGTCTGGCCGACGGCACCCTAAGGNCTTGCAAATAACTAGGTCCATTGCCATGGAGCGCTTTAAAGGTTGTTACTAACACCTTGAAGCGCACCCGGAAGGCCACAGGCAGCCAGTGCAGCTCGCGCAGGAGAGGTGTTACATGGGAGTATCTAGAGGCCCCCAGGATCCCCCGCGCGGCCGCATTCTGAACTAGCTGGAGCCTCCAGGTGCACCTCAAGGGGAGTCCCATGTAGAGAGCGTTGCGATAGTCCAGGCGGGAAACAACGAGGGCTTGAGTGACCGTGCGTAGAGCGTCACGATCCAGAAAGGGGCGCAACTGGCGTATCAGGCGAACCTGATGAAAAGCCCCCCTGGCCACGGCTGTCATATGGTCGTCTAAAGACAGCCGAGTATCCAGGAGGATGCCCAAGTTGCGGGCCCTCTCCGCAGGGGCTAATGACTCGCCCCCGATAGCCAGGGATGGAGCCAACTGGCTATGTCGTGACGCCGGAAACCACAGCCACTCGGTCTTGGACGGGTTGAGTCGAAGCCTGTTCCTCCCCATAATTTTCTCTTATTATTGAACCATGTTCCAATTCTCTATATTGTGACATAACGACCTCATTTTGAATTAAGTCCACTTTTTCCTCCATTTCCAATTCAAATTCCAAACTTTCAACATGTTCCTCTACTTCCTCATCCCATCCATCAACACATTCTTCATGACATGCTAAGCCTTGAAAGGCAAACAATAAATCTTTTCTCATCTCTGCATTTTTCTCTTCAAATTTCTTATCAGTAAGTTTCTCCATATCCATTCTAATATGTCTTACAATGTCTTTCAATACATCCTGTATCTCTTTCAATATAAATGCTGAAGTTAGGGGGGAAGGCAGAGGCATATCAAGTTTTGGTTGCTGTGATGTTAAAACAGCTGCAGAGGAGATCGTACTTTTCTGAGGAACAAAAAATCCCACACGTTTAGAGGCCATTTTACTTTTCTCTTTCAAAAAATCTTATAAAAATCTTAAAAGAAAAAATCTAACAGTCTTATAAGAACCTCAAACAACAATGGAGGAGGAGTACTTGCACAAACAATCCAAAGTAGCTAAATCTGTTACAATAAAATAATCCAAGAGAAAGTTTCCAAAAAGTGAAAGTCTCATGTATTTCCAGAAAACGAAAGTCTCATAAGTTTCAATCAAACGAAAAGAAACGCCCTTCCGCAGCCATATTCCTTCTTCTTCAAATTAGAATAAATACAAAGAAGATTCCAGAGTTAAAGTCCCATTTCAAACAGTTTTCAAAAGATCCTGTTAGGCTCTGTCTGCATGATAGATCTACTCACAGTCATTAGTTTCCTAAAGCAGCAGAGATTAGATGCGCGTCTGGCTTCGTTCTATTGAACGAAGGAGCCCGAAGCACGGAGAAGTCCCCGACTCTGGGGGAGCTCACCTAGCCCTCACAGCTGGAAAAATGCGAAGGCTAAGGAGCTCTACCCCTATCGGGGAAGCTCACCCCCTCCCCTTTGCCCGGGGAGGGGGATTGAGCCGCGGAACAACTGTTCCTGTGGCTCTAACGTGTCCTCGGGGCAGGCAGCCTCGAAGGGAAGCTGCCATCGGCGCCGCGATCCAACCGGATCAATCCCTAGAATATTAAAGTCAAAACGTCCTGAGACTGAATTGAACTCCTGATGATTCCATGGACACAACCTTTCCCTTTTTCTTAGTAACAAGAAAGTAGTACAAGGGGTACAAGTGGGCCTGTTGATTATATACCTGGCCCCCTGCTATGTATCAACGGCCCTGCCTGAGTTGGCTGACGTAATAGCCGGGGTGGCGGTGGAGACCCCTAGACTTATAGTCATGGGGGATCTCAATCTGCCATCTGCGGGCGAAACGGCGGCGGCGGCTCGGGAGTTCTTGGCCTCCATGACGACCTTGGACTTGACCCAATTAGTTCATGCCCCCACTCACACAGGAGGACATACACTAGATCTAGTTTTTGTCTCTGGCCAGTGGCAGAATGATCTGGAAATGGGGGAGATAGTCATAGAGCCCCTGTCATGGTCAGATCATTCACTCCTTAGGATGGACTTCCGGACCGCTCCCCCCCGCCGCAGGGAGATGGAACCGCAGAGATGGTTCCATCCCAGGCGTCTGATGGACCCAGAGAGGTTCCTGACGGAGCTTGGGCCATATCCGGAGGATCTAGTCCAGGACTCGGTTGAAGATCTGGCGGCGGCCTGGGATGTGGCCACAGCCGCAGCACTGGACCGAGTCGTGCCGTTGCAGCCTCTGACCCGACGCAGATCTCAACAAGCCCCTTGGTTTACCGAGGAGCTGAGAGAGATGAAGCGCCAGAAAAGACGCCTAGAGAGTAGTTGGAGGGCTACCCAAACCGAATCCGACCAAACACAGGTAAGGATGCATGTTAGATCCTACCTTGTGGCAATGAGGGTGGCGAGGTCCAATTACTACTCCACCCTCATTGCGTCATCAGATAATCGCCCGGCCTCCCTCTTCAGGGTGACCCGCTCTCTCCTTCAATTGGGGGGGGACCCCCTGGTGGGGAGGGCTGAGGATTTTGCTCAATATCTGCATGACAAAGTCACTCGGATCCGAGAAGGTTTGGACTCCGACTGGGTGGCCCCGGGGGAGGAGACGGGAGCGGGTCTTGAGACTATTATATGGGAGGAGTTTGACTCTGTGGCTCCCAAGGATGTGGACAGGATCCTGGGGAGGCTGAATGCAACCACATGTTTACTGGATCCGTGCCCCTCCTGGCTGGTACTGGCGGCCCGGGAGGGTACACGAGCCTGGCTCCAGGGAATTATAAACGCTTCTCTATGGGAGGGTGCCTTCCCCGTGGCCTTAAAGGAGGCGGTGGTGAGGCCCCTCCTTAAGAAGCCTTCCCT
>NW_015388498.1:6243-8005 GCF_001527695.2 Protobothrops mucrosquamatus
AGGACTGGCCTAGGGGGAATTTTTAGTGGGGTTTTAAGAATAATTTTAAATTGACACAGGCCACATCAAATATTTCATTTTAATTAGGTTTTAAAGTGGGTATTTTTATCTCTGTATTTGTTTTACCAGGCTGTCAGCCGCCCTGAGTCCGTAAGGAGAAGGGCGGGATAAAAATCCAAACAAATAAAATAAATAAATAGTGTTTACCCCCTGCTTTCATCTGGAACATTTTGCAGCTTCCCAGTCTACCCTACAGCCCTTGTCCATATCTGTAAAGCAAATCAACTTCACTTCTGAACTCAGCCAAGGTCAGACAGTATTCCCTACTGGGTAGGGTTGAGACCTGAAAGAGTTATAGCAGTCAGTGACTGTATTCATATGACAAACTTACCTACATTTTTCTAGGCCAAAAATCCATTGAGCTGTAAAATTATTTCATGGGCTGGGTGGGGCTATTTTGTGATTCGGTATGCAGACTAATATGTAATATGTAGTTTATATATTTATTTGTTTATAAGACTTATATGGCCACTCTTCTGAAGAACATAGCCTACAACAACAACAAAACAGAAAACATCAAAAAGCAAAAACATAGCGCCCTAGATATCTACTTTGGATGAATCCAATGTAATCTGCACTATTGGTATGTAATAGATATAACCGAACCTTGGTAGTTTTCATGGATTTGAAAGATAGAATGCCAAAATAAATAATAAGTAAGTAAGTAAGTAAGTAAGTAATTTTCCCCCATATTAATTTGCTAAAAGCATACTGTACATTGTCTTTCTCATATTAATTCTGCATTTCCCTCCTGGGGGGGGGTGTTACAACTTTCCACCCCATTCGTAAATAAGATTCAATTAAATACATTTTTAATTGCTTTTTTTTTATTTCAGAGATGTGACTAATAAAAACATGTGGCCAGCTTTTGAATATAGAGCTGATGTCTACGGGCAGAAAGTGGACAAAGCTACATATCTTAAAACTGTTTCTGTGATTCTGCCTCACAGTCCCGCTTATGATCAATTGTCACCTAGAGTTGTGCTGTAAGATGAGTGGCCATACAAATCTTTTAAACAAACAGATAAATAAAAAGTGTTCTCTAATTCCTAATGCTGTCTGACACAGAATAATTAGGGGGGAAAAACACTCCAAAAAACCCACAAGTCAATGGGAAATCTTCCAGACAATCTTGTATAGTGTCATTCATCAGTAGAATTTATATTTATATGTTTCTCCGGCTTCACATCTTCCCTCCCTGTAATGTTTTAATATTATGGCAGGTGAGATTTAATGCCTTGCCTTGGATCATCTTTCTGTTTCTGTCACGGATGTCTTTTTGTATTGTAGCTGTTCACAGGAAAGTTGATAGCTTTGCTTCAAGGTATAAATCCCAACTTTGGGAAAGGATGCGCTTGTTTGTCCTACTTGAGCTTGCCTTTTAAAACTTGTATCCTTCTGAAAACAATTATCCATAAATCCCCAACTGTGTGTCCTTTGACCTAACAGCCTTCATTGGATGATGCAAGTTCCTAATGGCTTGCAAAGGAGCTGCAATGCACCCTCTTTGAACTTACAGGGACTGCATTCTCACATTTGTACTTTTATTCATTTATTTATTACATTTATATGCCACCCCTCCCACTTATAAAATGACTCTGGGCAGTTTACTTTTCCTTGAATCCTGTTTTTCATTCATGAACTGCATTCTTCAGTCCCACCAATCACTCTACTTCCACCATTGTACTACAGGTATAGTGAT
>NW_015388498.1:8904-65982 GCF_001527695.2 Protobothrops mucrosquamatus
CAGAATGAGGAAGACTAGGCTGAAACCCACCTTGAGCATGGGGTGACCTTGAACCCACCCCTGTTTCAATCCAAACTACCTTACATTGTGAAGGGTAGATGTGAGGATAACCTTGGGAGATGGAAGGAAGAGCCAGCAGACAAAGATCTGATAAATGAAATTTGAGTCCAAGGAAGGGATGGAGGTGGAGAAAACATCTCAGAAACTTCCCCCCCTAGTTCTCTGGAAAGTAAAGGCGGGGAAGGGAGAGACATATCCTGGGGGGCAAGATTACATGACTATAACTTTTCAATAAATGTAGTGTTAGTATTCATGGTTTTGGTTTGCCGCCTGGACCACCTTGAAAGGCTGATAGGAAGAAATAATTAGACAAAAGTGTAGGATGGGTCCTTTCTTACATAACTAAGTGCTAAATCACTATTTTATTAGAAAGGGCCCCCAACAAGGGATCCTCAATTTATTCAGAAAAGCTAACAAGAATCTGCTCTGCTTCGGTTTGCACACTCTGTAGAGCACCATACCAATTTTTCTGAAAATCTAACAATTTAGATGTTATCAAACATAGACCAGCCGGGATTGCAATGGATACAGGAAGATACAGGAAGAAGGGTAATTTAGCTGAAGATGCAGAGGCAAAATAAGTTTCCTATTTCAATGTTCTGTTTTATGAAGCTATAGCAAACATTTTAGCTTCCTCATATCATTGGCAACTGGAGAAAAAAACTTTGCCTTAATTGATTGATCAATTTCAATTCATATAGCCACCACAGCAATTCTGGGTGATGTACGCAGTTTTAATCTAAACCACAATATAAAATCTTAAAACATACCATTGTAAATATTTATGCCAAAACAAAAATGGCTGCCAACAGTAAAAAGCAATATATTATGATCGACTGGAGTTAGTGAGGAAGGAACATGTAATCATTCTTTTGGAGCTACTGGCAATGCCACCTTAAGTTCCTTGAGTAAATTGTCTTCCTTCCCTCTTCACCCACTTCCCAGTTTGTGAATGGGAAACCCATTTCATTGGCTGCTTTTGTAAAAGTAGGATGGATGGCTGTTTCCCCCATCCCTGTCCAATCCAGTCCAATTACTAAGAAGCAAGCCTCACTGGGTTTTGTGGCCCTTGCTCTGGTAATACATGTAGCTGCATCCAAATAGGGACCAAATCTGTCAAGTTTCTTGAAAAGAAACTCATTTTGAGGAATAGTGGTGAGCCATCCCTTCTTTCTCCAGTCCTTTCCTATTTTCCTATTTTGTATTAGGTAGCCTTGGGGCTCAGAGCCCAACCACTCAACACAGAAATGTATGCTTACCCCCACACACATACACACTTTTTGAGGAGTTGAATATATTTTTTATCACAGAATGTAAACATATTGATTGGAGCCCCAACATGTCAACCATTCAAGGTAGTACAGAAATGAAACACAAACCATGAGTACAAACCATCTTTATTGTGAGGTTTCTGTAACAGAATCTTACAAGTCTAAGAATATTTCTTCTCTCCTTTCCTTTTACTCTCCAGAAAACTAGGGACGGTCCCTTCTGAGTCACTTTCCACACCTCTTTTCCTTTTTGTAGGTTGAGATGCTTTAGCATGATGGTTGTCCAATCTATGGCTTATCCTCCTGTCTCCCAAGGCCATTCTCACAGATCATTACAAGAATTGGACTTTTTCAGCCATTCCAACATTGTTTCCCACCATCTTGAGTGACCAGGTACAGAGGGAGGCAAAGAAGAAGTGAAAACTGTTAACAGATAAAAAAGACAGTAAACAAAATCTCAGCTCTTGAAAAGAAGGAGGTCCAAAGAAGAGACTCAAAATTACTCCGCCTTGATTCTGAATGATATAAGAGAGGACAGAAGGGAACCCTGTCAGGCTTTTACGATTCTTCTCACGAAGAAGATTACGATTCTGTTACAGAAACCTCACAATAAAATGGTTTTGTATTCATTGTTTGTGTTTCATTTCTGTACCACCTTGAATGGTTGACATCTTGGGGCTCCAAACAACAGAGGTCCAAGAGGCCTTGCAATGTCTGTTTCCTGCCTTGGCCTATCTCGGACTGACACCAAGACAAGGATGGAAGTTCTAAGCACAGCCCAACAATGCTGCCCATCAATGGAAGCAAAATTCTCACGCAATGAGATGGAAACAGATGTGATGTCTAACAACACCCTAAAACCAAATGTTTAAACTTTAATTGCTCACTATGCCAAAGAAAACCTTTTCAAAAATAATGCAGATTAAAGTCAAACATGCAGACGACAATGTTTTTTTTTTTAAAAAAAGACCAAATCTAAGTGTGGTAGTAAAATTGTTAAAGACATGATAGCTGGAGAATATATTCTGGTGCTCTCTTTCTGGGTGCCCTAAGCATGTGCTTATTTTGCTGAAAGGTTAATCTGCACCAGAAGGAGACAATAATCTGGAATAGATCCTGATCAACTTTCAAAAGCCTAGGCGTTCTTTCTGAGTTCGCATTTGTTTGTTTACAGCCCCCTATGAAGCCATTTTTTTCATCTCCAAAGCTGTCATATTTTCCAAAAAAGAATAGTTAACATATGATGGAGATTTCCATACCATCTGCGAGATTGTCTGCTTATAAACAGGAATGAAATATATTTACAGAAATAAAGCTTCTGATCGCTCATAGTCGATTGTTGTCCAAGACAGATTGTGTTGGGAAAATAATCTCTGTCTTGTTGCTGTGTTTGCATCCTATCCAGTGGTAGGAATTGATCAGTTAATGCCAGATATACTAGGACTTTATTATCTTAACTGAAAGCAGATATTTGTCAGAACAATATTTTAATTTTAATAAGTTCTTACTCTGTTGAAAAACCTTAAAATATAATTTTTGGAGTCTTTATAAAGTGTTAAGAAAGATACAAACTGTAAGCGCCTGGGCTGAAGAATATTTCTTGTTTGAGTTAGGAACTATTGGTTCAAATCCCAAAGATGGTATTTTTGTTTAATAATAGCATTGTCTATTATTTGTCTCATTGAGTTCAATGCAGCTTGCTCATAATCCAGAAGGCTGTGGTCTTGTGTGCTCCTTACAAGTTTAGTTAAACCAGGGGTAGGCAACCTTGGCTCTTTTATGACTCGTGGACTTCAACTCCCAGAATTCCTGAGCCAGCATAGCTGGCTCAGGAATTCTGGGAATTGAAGTCCACGAGTCATAAAAGAGCCAAGGTTGCCTACCCCTGAGTTAAACAGTGGTAAGGTTAATGGATGTCCAGCTAGATACCACCTCCTCTCCAGAGTGAGGTAGTGCACACATTACTTTAAATGCTTTATTAAGCTATCTCATCCGTAAATTATCTGATATGCATCTGTTTTTTCCCCAGAGACTCTTCATGAAACTCATAAACATGCCACAAGAGCAATAAAAAACTCACTGGGCTAAGTCTTAAATATTACTTAAGACTGTTACTTCAATTAATTATATCCGAATCAGAACATTCATTTCCAAGCTGGAGTTTTAAATGCTTTGCCATTTAAAAAGAAAAAAAAAAACACTGCCTTCTTTTAATTCACTACGTAGAAAGATAGACAAAAGCTTCAGTGATATTTTAAGCCTGCATCTGCAAGAAATGTGGCAAATTACCAGGTTTTCTAAAATTTCTGCTCCCCTATGTATCATAAAGTGGAAAAGGCTACGTTTTCAGTAGTATTAATTTGCATGGCAGAACATGGGATTTTTCTCCTATGTGCAAATTCAGACTGAATGGGAACATTATCTGACTCACACAATACCCGAACAGTTCCAATTATTTTGCGGCAGGATTGTCAACATGAACCATAGGTCAGAGTATGTCATCCATTTCCATATTGTCTATGCTATAGATTACATTTTCCAGAGGAGGAAGATTGGGTTTCTTAAATATTGTCTTTTACTGAAGATGGCTTTCCACCAATCACTGAGACCCTAAATCAGCACAACACGGTTTTATTATATCACAGCCCTTGGCCTCTTCAAGAATATTACATTGCCAATAAAATGAATAAGGACTAGCAAAACAGAAGGACACTAAATGGCATTGTGTAATTCATCCCACATTGTGTGGAACTGGCCAACATTTACTTTCTTACAGCCTGTGAAATGGTTTATTTTTCCCTCTTTGTAAGATGTGCAGTGTTTATAGAACAGTTGCATCCTATTTTCATATTGATAACACATCTCCTTGAAATTGCTTTATTGAATGGTGTTTTTAATGCCAGTATTGTTACTCTATTTTAGAGCAACAACAATAAAATGTTTCATGCACTGTCTGTTCAAAATGAGCTGTTCTGTATAGGATGCATTGGTGCAAAGCAGTATCTTGCATAGATGTTGGTTTGTTGTTGCTATCATCGACCAAAAGAGCCAACTAAAGTAATGCTAAAATCTGTTATTGGACTTTCCCTTTCCTTTTTATGCATTCTAACAGCAGGCAATTGAATTGGAACCACAGTGCTAGGAAAATGTCTACTTCATAAACAAATATAAAAGTTTCTGCCATTTCTTTCAGCTGGTAGGTGACAGGTGACAGGTGTCCCCTGATCCTAGCATGCTTCAAATTTAAAATGCCTGATTGTCAATAAGGTTGTCTCTTCTTGACTCAATTACTCAGCCTTGTGGCAAGTTAAATCTTAAAATACAGTAAAGATCAAATCCCCCCAGTAACCGCTCTTAAGAAAAATAAATTAAACCTCCTTCAAGTTGAGCTGAATGTCTGGTGATTTTATGACACCTATACAAAAGTGGTTTGCCATTGTTTTCTTCTTGGATGTTTCTTCGTCTTCTCAATTTAATCTATAGCACTGGTATTCCCTCGTGGTCTCCTGTTCAAGGATTGGAGACATTCATCCCCACTTTTCACCCGTTGATTCCTAAGGGGAATTGCTTTTTAGTTGATCATTCTAGGATGGCCTCTTATGCAATTTATTATCCCTGTTTCCCTGTTGTTAATAAAGCCAGGTGCAAGGGGTTGTACAGAGCCTTTAATGGAATTAATGATTTTTCCACCTTCTAAAGCAGCAACTGTAATAGATACGGATTTGTAATAGCTATGATTAAAACACACACACACACACACTTTATTTGATTGACTGATTGATTGATGTGATTTTATTGCCTTTCCTCCAGGAGTTCAACATGACATAGAAGACCTCCAAGGTCTCTTCCATCACTGTTATTCTGTTCGTTTATTTAGTTATTACATTTACATGTAATATGCACCTCTCTCAATATTCCAATCAGCTTACCAAGATGAGATAAAATAAAATGCCCTTAATTCTTTGCTGTAATAATAATAGTATTTAATAGTATTAAAAAAACATTTAATTTTAATAATAGAAAACACTCCCATTTCCCCCCACAATAATAGCCCTTAAGATAGATTGGGCTAATTGACCCAAAGTCATCACCTGAGCTTCCATAACTTAAAGTCAGTTACTACTCGAATCTGGGTTTCCCAACTCCCAGTTTAATACCTTAAGCACTGCTACGTGACCACCACTGTATGCAGAATGTGTGAAACTGTTTCTTTTAATTCGTGACAAATTTTCTCAGGTGTCTCTATGATAGGGTCTTTGTGGTTTGGGTTCAAAGCAAAGAAAGCATTCAAAAACGGGGGTGACCAACATGCCATTTTTGACTGTGGTGAACAGCATTTTTTTTTTTTTACTTTAGGTTTCATTTTGGCATGTTTTACTGTGGGGCTTTCATTTGGTCTCCAAAGGCCACAAGGGAATAGTGTAATCTTATAATGCTGTTATAAAATCATGTTTTGGAGCCTTCATTGGGAGATTGAGGGTTGAGGCAAAATGGAGACTTTCTACCTCCATTTATTCATTCCTTTTTGAAAAACAAAACGGAAAAAAACCCATGTCTGGATGTTCCCAGAGGCTATAAAAAAACAGTGGATGAACTGCTAACCTCTGATTTACAATATTTTGGTAATTTTAATTTGGTTGTCAAAGACTCTTGCAATGGCAGTCTTAATCACTTTCCCTCATAGTATGGAGAATTGTTATGGAAAAGGTTACACACATAGCTGGACTACTTTGATTGTGTGACTTTTCTTCTCCTCTTAACCATGGTTAGATTGCTTTGAATATTTCTCATCTAGCTGTATGCAAAGATAGTTTTAAAGTTGTTGTTGTTTTTCCTTTTACCAGGATCTCTCACTTTCAGTAATGCATTTTAAATAGCAGTTAGAATGAGCTTTCATGTGGTGAATTGTGTGTGCGTATGTGTGTAGGTATTCCTCAACATACAACCACAATTAAGACCAACATTTATGTTGTAAAGTGAGAAAATTGTTACATGAGTTTTGTTCCATTTTACAACTTTTCTCACCACATTTGTTAAGTGAATCACTGCAATTCTTAAATTAGTAACACGGTCATTAAGTGAAACTGGTTTCCACATTGATTTTGCTTGTCAGAAAGTCACAAAACGTGACTCCAGGACACTACAAGCCATCATAAATATGAGTCAGTTGCCAAGCATCCAAATGTAAATCACGTGACCATGGGGATGCTGCAACGGTCGTAAGTGTGAAAAATGGTCATAAATCACTTTTTCCAGTGCCGTTGTAACTTCGAATGGTCAATAAATGAACTGTTGTAAGTCGAGAACTACCTCTACATGGTAAATGCTGTTATAAATTAATATAATCTGAAAATCCAAAATGCAAACAGGAAGCTCTTAGACTAATGCATGAAAGTGACATGACCACAGTCCAGAAAATCATTTGTTTCGAGTCGTAATAGTCTCCAAACAAAATAGTGGTGAATAAGGCAGCAAAAACGCATGGATCTTCCTTCCTCTCCCAGGGTTTCCTTGGGAAGTGCCAGGGAATGTGGAGCAGAGGCTGGCAAACTGAACCCACGGAGAACACTGTGTGCTGATGACAAACGGCAGCATTCAGTGTTGTCATTTTTTTGGCCTAACAACACATCTATTTCAAACTGCACCTGTATGCCACTGGTGTCAAATTGCTGGCCCTTTCATAAGGCCATGTGCATCCCTGGTGTCTGAGCAGGGATGCCCGACAGATTGCCTTCAAATTCTTTTTTTTATTATTATTATTTGTTTTGTATTTAGATATATGAAAGAGGAAAGGTGATTGAAAACAAACAAAGAAACTCTTTGCAGAGCAATCAAGCATAGGAATTGGCTGGGTTCCTACCTTGAAGCAAGTCAGTGTAACTATGGTTTATTAAATAAATCACAATTAGCTGGGATCACATACCCCATTAAGCTAAAAGCAAGCACACCACATTTTGTTTTATAACTCATTTGAAAGCAGCGTTAAATGTTTATCTTCGGGATGTTCCGTTCCATTGATCTGAATGGAATTATTCTAAATCTGCTTCTTCCACTCTAAATAGCTTACCGTAAATATGGTTGCAGTGACAAGAGTGGAGTTGATATCATAGACCTATTATCCACAGGCCAACAAGCTGTTACAGGTATAGCAGGTCATCATGAGTTTATTTTAGGGTTTTAATATGTTTGGCTGTTTGGCACTGATTACAGTGACATTAACTGATATGTCTGACTCATAACATAATCTTGGTGTAGATACTGGGCTTTTTGCTTATCTGTAAAAATATGTAACTGGAGAAATATTACTTCCTTTTTTATATCAGTGAAGCAAAAACTTTTGGAGATATGTTCAAATCTCTTAATGTTCTTAATTCAAACTATATAACATCCAAAAAGGGAATTATGTGTTTGGACTCAGAGAGAGAGGTCCAGTATCTGAGATGCTCTGTTTCAAAATGTCTAAATTGCCTGTTGGGTAAAAGATTAAAAAAAACACCCTGTGAGATTTATAGACACACAGTTTATATGAAAAAAAATATTCAGGAGTCTGGTAGCATCTTTTTTTGATTATCACACTTTAAGCATAAGCTTTTGTGAAATCATCAGTTGCACTGGACATCCAGATTAATGTTGTGCACTACATATTTTGAAATGATTTAAGGGGGGAAATTGAGTGACTATCAGTAGCAGTTACAAACTGAATTAAGGTTGAAAGGTTTAGCTGTTGTAGGGCTTTTTGACATAAACTACTTATCCTCATTCATATATCAAATGAAGATAAGTGTATGATAATGATAATATTCAATATACATATTGCTGAATATGATTCTACTGAATTTCTATTTTAGCATCGTTCATCCTGTACTTTCATTTTAAAAAATATCTTTATTTTCTTTCCTCCAGCTAGCCATGATAAATGGAAATAATGTAGATCTTTTTGCAAAATACTGTTAAACCTTCTCTTTATTCAGTTGCTGTTCCATTTTATTGTATATACAAATGCTGTTTAACTCTGAGTGAGATATATTGGGATAATCAGGAGAGGCCCATTACTGTGTCTTTTTGTGTCTTTTAAAAGTAATCCCTGTGTTATTATTGTTAAAGATAAAATATTCTATAAAATATGCAAATGTATCTCTTTTTTGCTTTTGTTTTCTGGCCCAAGATACACTAAAAGTGTAGCTTTAACATCAAATTCTATTTC
The DNA here is from genome assembly GCF_001527695.2 of Protobothrops mucrosquamatus. Taxonomy (NCBI): domain Eukaryota; kingdom Metazoa; phylum Chordata; class Lepidosauria; order Squamata; family Viperidae; genus Protobothrops; species Protobothrops mucrosquamatus. The sequence continues at coordinate 17,440 of NW_015388498.1, forward strand.
TACTAATCATAAATGTTTGGGATTCTGTGTTGTTAACAATGTATGGAAGCCTCATGGAAAAGATAGATGGCTCAAAACCTGTATAATATGCATGAAATAACTTTTTTTAGGGGTTGCTTAAGGAAGAAAAACAGCTCTAAGGCTTATTATTTTTAACATTATGTTATAAAGCAACGTTTCTCTGTTTTTTCTTTAGAAGTGGTGCAACAATAAACTGATGCAATATTGCTACTAGGGAAGCAAGGAACCGCAATAAGTCTTAAATTTGAATTAAAATCTAAATTGCAAGCATTATATAATTACAATGTCATTAGAGATCAGACACACTGATGGGGTTGGTCTTTTGCAACACCTTTATTCGCAACTTCCTACAATCTGATGAAAGCAATGCTAGTGATGTCAGTTTGAAATGGGTGGGGGCTGATAAATATATGTGTCTTTCTGTATGTCTCTTGCCCAGGTGCATGCATTTTTGTTTGCAATTTTCTGTATGAAATCTGTATACATATTGTGATTTTGTAATGGTACTAGAGAAAAGTGTCAAAGTGCAAGCCATTTGTGTTCTGATGGATAAACCCTTTAGGTCAAAGCATTGGCATGCACTCTGTTTGACACGTTAGTTGTGTTTTCAATAGAGTTATGTATATAACATTCCTTTAATGGTGACAGATAAAGAAATTACAGTTTATGATTTTTCTCTATGAAGAAAAATGTGCACTGTCACCATTCTTAATGAAATTATTATTGGAGTATACATCTTCTGGCTGCCTGATCAGTGTTTATGGAATCAAAATGGGATGTGTGCACACACACGCACACACCACACACAGACACTGCTGTTAAGTTTGGAGATTGATGCCCCTGGAAGAAGAAACAGAGAGCATTTCATGTTTTGCCTAATACATACACATTCTCTGCTTCTGTTTTAAGGAGGTGGCAGAACTGCAGTATGTTCTGCTTGGAAGATAATATTCTGAAGAGGTCTAGTATGGGAGAAAGTTTGCTTTTATAGCATGAGAAGCATCAGAGAGGAAGATGGCACAGAAGTGAGTCATCAGGATCCAGTTGATGGGAAGATATAGGTCGCAACTTGATTGCTTATGATTGTGTGATAATTTTCCCCACCACATTTTAGCTAACTCATTAGCTGTTTAAATGGATTTCCCTAGCCCACACACTGAATAACACCTGTACTTGTGCTTTTACATTACATTAGAGTTCATTAATTCTGATGTTCCCACAGCAAGAATTTAAAGACAGCAACGAGCTCGTTCACCAGGTGGACAGTTGTCTTTTTCTTGTTCCCAAAATGGTTCCCAGTCTTTGAACATCTGTTTCACTAATTTCCCTCATACCTCCCCTCCCCTTTCCCTTAATTAATTCCAGATAATGACAGATGGGATGGAACCAATACCTCAAACTTTATTTGCTAATGTATCTCGTAGTCTTGACAACTAGAAAATTAAAAAGAAACTGATCTTGACAATGAGGAATGAAGACTCCTCCTCTTCCTCCGAACTGGTTTTTTTCATCTAACGTTTGTATTCAGGACAGTGTCCGGGAGATAATCTCAGCTTGGAACACCCAAAGTGGCCATTTCTGACAGAATCTTTGAGTTCAGAACATTTTGATCGCCACTACTTGATAGGCATCTTCTTTAGTAAAATGTTTAAAGTTACAACGGACCTCCTTAGGGCTACTTAGGACTCAGATTCAAAATCCAGATGGCTGGGCACACCCTCCTCCATAGTTACATAATTGCATTTGAGGTGCTCGGCAATTCATTCACATTTATGGTCATCTGCAGTGACCCTCAGTTACATGACTATGATTTATGACATTTTTTTGCTGGAAACCACCATTTACTTCCAGTTTCCGGCAAAAAATGCCCATTGCAGAGAATACATTTGCTTAACGACCAGCGTATTCACTTAAGAACCATGATGATTCACTTAACAATCTCTGCAAAAGGGATCACAAAATCAGGCATAGGCACAAGGTGACCTGTTTAATTACTGGCATGACTTACTATCCTAATTCTGGGCTCAATTATGGTCATAAGCTAAGGACTATCTATATGAACTTTCTAAAGGAATGTACAACCAGAGTTTATTTATTTTCAATCTTCCTAAAGCCATTATCCATGCACAAAGAAAAAAAAATCAGTTAAGAAATAAGATACGGGTTGATAGCTAAAGGATAATATGGTATCTTCTGGAAGCTCAGAAAATCATACTCTAAACCATGGTGCTCAGAGTGCATTTAAAAAAAAACAATCTGAAACCAGTCCTAGTTCACCATGAACACATTTATTACACTTACTCCCAATACAGTCTTGGTTTAAATGGGAATCAAGTTCCCTTTCATTAACTATGGGGAAAAAATAAATTTTAGCATGAATATGCAAACAAGAAGCTGCATTTCTTTGTTTTGTAAACTATAAGCAAATCACATGGTTTAAGATAATTGTGAGAAATCACAAATTAATGCTTTGAGTATTTGTGGAATATATTAAATTCTGAATAGTCTTCTTAAAAGCAATTAACAGATAACATTCCACTTACCAAACTAATTGTACCACTATAAACTGAATTCACTCTGATAGCAATCATAAAACATTTCTGACTTTTTTCAGATGTTGATTGCATGCTAATTTCATGGAAAAATCATTTATTCCTATTCTATCACTAAAAAGTCAATAGTACCGTCTTATCTTTAGAGGCACCCTTACATTCCCTGCCCTTATCTGGAATTGTAATAGCTTATCAAGTTCACAGAGCTATCCCACTACTGAAGTTGTATGACATCTCTGATTAATAACTAAATATAGCCAGTGAAATTCTATTCTTTACAAAGGAGAACCACAGATCAAAGTCAATTTTGAAATCTAAAAATAGGAGTTAAATATGTTCCATATAGCTGATAATGTATCTTCCTTCTTTCAGTGAGATGGGATTAGCTGCAAGCTAAATCCTGAAAAAGTTGAATCGGAATGAGCCATATAGTTATTTGTTTCAATCCATGAGACAGAACACACCATTAATGACCGAATCAGAGTAGAATTATGGAACAGGATCTTGAGAAAGGTGTTTGCAGATTACTTGAAGGTAGATGAAGCAGTCCGAGAGCAGAATGGGGTGATACACAATAATGCCATTATGAAATGCCAACCTTACATTCTTTCACACCAACATCTAATGCAAGAATAGAAGTGATTGCATGTACATGACTTTACCATCCTAATCATATCATCATTTCCCCCCGTCCCATCCTGCAAAACCTATGTGCAGTACAGAGCCTGTTGCTTGACCTATATTCATGGAGGGAGTGGTTGTTCAGCATTATATTTAAAAAGAAAGGAATTGTCCATTTTTTTGCATTGGATTATTTTTCTCTTGCTAAGAAATCATAGGTTTAAGGGGGGGTTGTTAAGATTAATGTGCAGATAGCTCAGGAATATCTTACATCATGTGTTAGATGGGATAGTCCCACTGATTACATATTGCACCTGTTTCATTATTAAGTATTATTAGCATTTATTTACTACAATTATAATGCATATATCCCGTTTTCATACTGGAAATCTTAGCAAAGTCCAGGCAATACTTTATTACAGATCTGCATGTTCATTGGCTATATAAAGCCTGAAGCTGTCAACTAGGAAAGAATTAATATCAAACTAAAGTATTATATACAGAAATGATGTTGTCATTCAAGTTGAGGAACAAGTGGCTAGGAATCATTTGGCTCAGAAAAGTGGGAGGAAAAAAGGTCTAGGATATAATAATAATAATAATAATAATAATAATAATAATAATAATAATAATAATAACAACAACAACAACAACAACAACAACAACAACAACAACAATAATAAAGTTGGAAGGGACCTTGGAGGTCATCTAGTCCAACCCCCTGCTCAGGCAGGAAACCCTATACCATTTCAGACAAATGGCTGTCCAGTCTCTTCTTAAAAACTTCCAGTGTTGGAGCATTCACCGCTTCTGGAGGCAGGTTGTGGACAATCACTTAGATATGACCCAGCAGTGTGCTGCAGCTGCCAAAAGGACAGTGCTAGGCTGCATTAATAGAGGGATAGAATCAAGATCATGTGAAGTATTAATACCACTTTACAATGCCTTAGTAAGGCCACACTTGGAATATTGCATCCAGTTTCAGTCACCGCGATGTAAAAAAGATGTTGAGACTCTAGAAAGAGTACGGAGAAGAGCAACAAAGATGATTAGGGGACTGGAGACTAAAACATACAAAGGAATAGCTGCTGGAATTGGGTTTGTCTAGTTTAATGAAGAGAAGGATGATGGGGGACACAAAGGCAGTGTTCCAATATCTCAGGGACTGCCACAAAGAAGAGGAAGCAATGGATCGAAGCTAACCAAAGAGAGAAGCAACCTAGAACTAAGGAGAAACTTCCTGACAGAGCAATTAATCAGTGGAACAACCTGCCTCCAGAAGCTGTGAATATAATACCCTTCTGTAATCATAAGTTTTTGCAGCATTCTCTTATTTTATTTCTCATTCACAGGCACTTTCATTTCATCTTTTTAACAAGCAGCCTCTTTCATACTTCATAGACTTCAATTCTTTTCACTTTTTTTAGACAGCTTCAAATTTTCTTTCTTCACATCCACATTCTATTCATTCTGTTCAATAATCTGTTTTATACTTTTTGACACAGTATTGTACTTTCTCCTCCTGCAGCTATTCTACCTACACTCTTATTGCTTTTACTTCTTTCTTCTCTTCCACATCTATTTTAGACATGATCCATGTTTTTTGGCATTGCTAAATAATTGTATGTCACACATCTAGAACAGCTCATCATCACTATAATCCTCTATTAGGTTTCTAATCCTTTTATCCTAAAGAATTGATTCAAACACATTTTTAGATTTATGTTCATTCCTTTTTGCTGTGTTTGTATCATAGATTTAAATCATATACTTAGATTAATCAGACCTTTTTCTAAGCAGATATTCATTACTTGCTGTTCTCATGATACATGATAGCAGTATTCCAATATTTGAGAGGCTGACACAAAGAGAGGGGGTAAACTTGTTTTCCAAAGTACTAGAAGGCAAGAGAAGAAATAGTGGATGGAAACTAATCAAGGAGAGAAGCAGCCTGGAATTAAGGAGAAACTTTCTAACAGTGAGAACAATTAGTCAGTGGAACAGCTTGCCTTCAGACATGGTGGGTGCTTCATCACTAGAGGCTTTTAAGAAGAGACTGGACAGTCACTTGTCTGAAATGGTATAGGATCTCCTGCTTGAGCAGGGGGTTGGACTAGAAGACCTCCAAGGTCCCTTCCAGCTCTATTCTGATTGAATGATTCTTTAATATCTAAACGAGTTGAGTTGTTTCTTCTGCACCATTTTCGTCTCTTTCCTTCCTATCCATTTTTTTCCTCAATTACATTCACTTAGAATATTATATCATCTGAACATTGCTTCAAGTTCTTGCCCCTTTTCTCAGTTTTGCAGACACAGCCTATTTTATTTTTTTTAAAATTGCATTATTTAATTATTATTTAATTAATGTCATTACCCTTTATTTCACATTCTAAGTCAGTCTTCTACTTGCTGTAGCCACCATCAGATGGACCCACACATATTGATTTCCATTGCCCATCATGTCTTTAATACTTGGGGCGTTCATGTAATACTTTTTAGTAACACATTTCATTAGATTTAATAACGTCAAAAGGTATAGAGTTCCGTAATGCCTTAATTGTATCTGTGCCATATGTAACACCCTCTCTATTAACAGTACCAGTGAGTTTTGACACATTTTGACCATTATGTAAGAGTGCAACCTAAGCCAAGTTTTATCCTAAGAGCTGTGGTGGTGCAGTGTTAGAATGCAGTATTGCAGGCTAATTCTGCTGACTGTCAGCAGTTCGATCCTGACAGGCTCAAGGTTGACTCAGTCTTTCATCCTTCTGAGTTCGGTAAAATGAGGACCCTGATTGTTAGGGGCAATATGCTGACTCTGTAAACCACTTAGAGAGGGCTGTAAAGCATTATGAAGCAGTATATAAGTCTAAGTGCTATTGCTATCCCAGCATCACTCACACTGTTTTATGCAAGCTAGAATCTTTAATCTAGACCAAACATGTCAAACACAAGGCCCGGGGGCTGGATGCGGCCCGCATAGTGGTTTCATGTGGCCTGCGAAGCCACCATGGAAATGGTGAGGGAACGGCCCCTGCTGCCTTGGCCCTGGCCCAGGCAGGCCGGGAGCCAATGTACAATTTTGTTGTGGCCATCTATACTGTAACGCATTCAGCCTTAGCTCCACAAGGCCAAGAACCAGCCCCTGCCATGTTGGCCCCACCCCCTGGGTGGATGGTGGGGAGGTGTCATCCTTCGTGAGGAATGAAGAAATGCACCATCACCTGGAAGTAGCCAGCAAATGGCCCTCGCCTACTTCACATAACTGGCTTGATGGGCTCTGGGAGAGAGGTTTTGGCACGCAGTGGGGCGCTCTCCTCACAGCGCCGAGAGGCTGAGCCAGGCGGTGCAAATCCAAAAAGAAATACGAGGCCGCCCAGTTCCCAGCCTGCCCGGTTTCAGCAGGCAGCGGGGCGCTCTCACAGCGCCAAGAGCTGAGCTGGGTGGTGTGAATCTGATGAGAAGTGCAATGCTGCCTAGCCCCCAGCCTGCCCAGTTTCAGCAGGCAGCAAGGTGCAAAGTTGGCGAGCTTTGCACTGCCCGGCTCAACTCTCAGCGCTGTGAGGAGAGCGCCCCACTGCCTGCCGAAACTACGCCCACCCAGTAGGCCACACCCACTCCATCCACACTCACCCAGCAGGCCACACCCACCCTAGCCACACACACACACACACCCCCCCGAGGGCAACTGCAATGCTGATGCGGCCCTCAATGAAATTGAGTTTGATACCCCTGATCTAGACAATACCTTGCAAACTGATATTCAACCAACTACGAAATAGAGTTACCATATGAACGTTTTGGACTGGATTTAGACTAATGCCCTTATCTTTACTTCCAATGATTAGCAGTCTCACATCCTTCAGTGTTTTTATTATAATCTGTATTGATCATCTTTAGTAGCTACAAGAAATAACCTGCAGCCTGGGATATACTGTCCCAACCATCATGCTGTTCTATAAAGCTATTTTAATTGTGCATACTTCTGAATGTCCCATTATGATTCCCAGGATACCAAAATTAATAGTACTTCTAAGGCTTTAAGCCTGAAAAAACAAGCTCAAGTAAATAAATGGACATAGTAGCAGCATTTTAAGTGTGAAGGTAATTTCCCCTGGAGATTTAGTGAATTGCTATTCCTAATCACATACAGAACAATAAAACAGAGTCAAAATGTAAAATAGAGATCCCAGACAAAAGGGAGCACTACGTTTTGATGACAATGATAACAAACGTGTTTGAAAATAAACATATTATTTTCCTATATTTATGACCCTGATCCATTACTTAGGTCCTCAGTATATTTCAGATACATTTTCTTCAAAAAAATAAATTAACATCCAGATTTAATTGCTCTGATCTCCATTCTCACACTTTAATCCGGAAAAACAATACGTGAAAACAGATATTCCCTTAGATTATCTTGTTACAAGTTTTCTTTTAAATGTGAAGGTGCATATAGGAAAAGGAACCCACCCTACATTTGCTAATTACTATATTAATGTCCTAAAGAAATCCCCAAATTGCAAGGCAGCATATTCCTGGGTGTTTCTGGGTGCTGCTTTGCGGGACCCAAAGAGAGGAGGATGGGAAAAAAACAAACAAGAGAAAGTTATAAATTTCACATGCATTTGTTCTGGGTAGCACACTAAAGCAACAACACATAGCCCTGAAGGCTTCCTGAGAAAAGATAGTGTCCTCATCTCTCTTTGCAGCCTTTTCTCTGGCCCGCTAGCTTTTCTACCAAGAAATGAAGCACAACTCTATTTCACAGTAATCATAAATTAATGTAAAGCTTGCAGCTCCGTGCAGAGCCAGGCAGAGGTGTTGAGGGAGAAGCATCCAGCGCCATGTGAGCCAGACAGGGTAAAAGACGACAACCCAGAGAAGATGTTTGCTGTTTCTCTCAAGTGTCGGCTAGGGGTGGTGAGACATCGCAAACAAGGTACTGGGGAGCTGGGGGGGGGGGGTTACGGTAGCCTCTGTGTAAGAGAGAGATTCTGTGGAGTGGAGATGGGGAGGGTGGCGAACTGTTTTATTTTGTGGGGAGCAGTAACTGGACAAGAGCAAAGTAGGTGCCTTGTTTGTTCTGCTTGCCGTAGCTTAGGAGAAGGGAGAAGGCAGATAAATTGCCCCCCCTCCCATAATATGTTTATAAAGGGAGAATCTCAGTGCTTTATTATTGATACATGAAAGGTGTCTTCGCCATATTGCAGAACTTAAGTGCATGTCTGTTCTATATTTTCCATAAGGTTTATTTGTGTATTGCGAAGACATGTATAAACCATTCTTTCCCCACAGCATTGGTTTGGTCTTTGAAGTTGCTTGGCAATTGTTTGTTGAGCTGAGAGAAAGCAGTTAAGGAAGGGCGGGTGGGGGAGGAGGCACAGAAGGCAGAAAGAGGCTTTCGGTAATCACAAGAGAAATTGTTACCCAGTTGAAAACTGTTAATAATAAAGACAAGGAATTATTGGCATAAATTCATTTCTTGTCACTCACAGCGTCACATCATACAAACTGACCTCCCAGCTCAAAGCAAAACTGTGCTAGTGTTGCTTGCAAAATCTTTTAATTTCAGAAGCATTAGGGGATTGATTTCAGAACTTTATTGTTGGAATATGCTTTCCCCCATTTTATTGAACTCTGTTACATGTTTTGAGGGTGGTGTTATTTTTCATAACCTAGACATTGTTTTAGTGAAAAGAGGGAGACACAATTTGACATCCATTCCGTGTTTCGAACTTCGATTATCTCCAGACTGTATTTCTAAGCTTGGTAGTCCTAAATGTTTGAAGGTTTCCAAGTTGCCAGTTTCAACCCCAAGACACTGTGGTAGAGGAAAAAAGAAAGTTTGGGAAGTTGTGAGCATCTAGTATAATGCTTGTTGCAACCTTGGGGTAGGCTGCATATTATTGATTTCTTGAAAGGCTCAGCTTCTTCTCCTTATTGACAGTTGTAATACTTGATGTGGAGTTTTGATATCAGCTGGTTCCACATACCAGGTGGAGGAGGGGACAGCTTTTAACCAAAACACAACTTCTTTACCTTTAGTTGTTGTAGGAAATCGGGGATTTGAGATAAATACATTTGAATGATAAGTTGCACCTGCTGGTTTACACACCCACATACACCGTGTTTATTTCCTCAAGCCAAGCTTATCAGAACATATCCTCCCCTCCCCTTGACTACTCTACATTAAACAAATGGCAGCAGTTTGCTTCTCCTTTATCACCAATTGACTACAAGCTCCCTACATTTCAAGGCCCATTGTTCTTTCTGAGCCCATCATCTCTCCATAGCTGCCTGGAGAAAGCCTTGATGTGGCAGAGAAACCAGCATCCGGTCCCAAATAAAAATGTTTTGCTTTGTGAGCTGAAGCAAAGTAAAATGACACACATCTTTTTCACAAGTGAAATGAGCTGAATTTAGATTGTTACCTATAGGCAATTTTACATTCTTATCACTTGAAAGAACTCTTAAACTTTGTATAGTGCAATCCTCAATTTGGGCTGAGAGAGAGAGAGAGAGAGAGACTGGCCCAAAGTCACCCAGCTGGCTTTCGTGGCTAAGTTAGGACTTGAACTCTTGCTTTCTGGTCTGGTGCCCTTACCACTAGACTTAAATAGTGAGAATACTAGGGACACGCCACTATTTCTAAGAGGCCAATTCCAAATTGCTGTGGTCATTGTTAAGGGTTGCTGATAATTTGCCCCATGTTGCATAGAACTCATCCAGTTCCAACATTAGCTGTCTGAATGAGTTAACTATTACTGGTAATGGATTTGCTCTTTGTTCTCTTTCCTTATTACCATATCAGGTTCAATTATACCCATGGAGAGATATTTTGTGGTTGCAATTTTTTTTTACCAAAAAAAAAAAAAAATGGACTGGGAGGATCTATTCACAATTTATTCCTAGATTATCCAGAATGAGCTATTTTATTACTGAGTGCCCAAGGAACCTCATGGTATTCTCAAAACAGCTAATGTTATACATGTCGGAAAACTCTTAATTAACATTTTCAGGGCTTCCATCATAGAAAGTTTTCATTATGAATTTGTAAGAAGTTACTCATCGGCAAGGAAATTGTTGGCAATATTAATTGCTAATTTTATAAAGCCTCTAATTCTTAAATTTGGTCAAGCTGAGATGCATGGTATCATGCAACTTTCCTGGCACCATTACTGAAGCAGAGTGGTCTTTCTCTGGAATGTTCTTCAATTTCCATACTAATAGCACTAATTGCACTATGTATTGTTATATGAATCACTATTACTTATATGTCATTCTCTTTTTTATGCATCCTTTCTGGGCTAGAGTTCCATTCCCTCTCGTTCACACCGACGAAGTCTTCCAATTTACCATAGGAAGAAACACTAGATTTGAACTGCGTGTTAGGATAGAAAAATACTGTGCTGGTTAGGAATTTGGGGAATTGCATATAGACGTGTCTGGGCTGGAGAAGGCTGACATTCAAAAATGATTCAATAGAAAAGCTCCTGGAGGCAGTCATCTAAAGCACTGAACTGTCAAGCCCTGACAGACTGGCAAAGTCATGAAAGAAGATCCACTTGGATTTCTGGATAGATCCTTATAGCTAATAGGGCAAGTAACAAAATCTTGAAAGCCTATCTTAAGCAGTTCTACAGATCAACTTATACCTAGCATAATTGAAGCAGACTTACTTTGAGTCTCTTTCTCATATTTTCTCCCTTCCCTGGACAAAGGAATTTTTTGGGGGGGTAACAATCCTATTCCCTCTTGTAATGGTCTTTCTGCCTCTTTGGTGTTCCAGAGTTTATTGGAAACCAAAAACAATAAAATTCAGTCCTAATGCTAAAATTTGGGACTCTAATGAAACTCATACCCAACGTGTTAATCTCCAGTGTAACGGCTAGAATTTTAAAATATGGGCTGATGGTCACAGAGAATAAAACATGAAAATAGTGGACTTCAAACCCTTTCAGCACTGACATGCTCTTTCATCCTCCTTCTTTAATGTAGAGGAAATAAACTGCATACAATGGATGCTAGGAAGTAATTCATATCTAGTTACTGGGAACTAACATTTATATAATGAGAAAAAAGCATCTAGACAAAAAGACTGTTTCACAGTCCACACATACTGTACGGCAAAGGCGTCATCAACATTCATCCTTTTAAAATAAGCCAGGCTTAGAAATCCCCTTATCAGAATTTTCATATCCAATTTCAGATCCTCTCCTGAAGATCATTTCTCTCCTACCTCAAAGGGTTGTTCGAAGGATCAGCATATGGTGTGGGGGAGGGGCCATTACAGATGCCAAATTAAGCTTTGGGTTGGTAAGAAGGCATATAATTATGAAAGAAGACAAAGAAGTGGTAAATAGCAAAGGATATCAGAGTCAACTTCACCCCTGATTTTGTATAGCCATTCCCTGGCATACATTGCACACACATTTCTATAGGAGCAGCTATGTGGTGGGAAGCCATTGTATGTTTTTGCCATTTGCAAGCCTTCCTGAACACACTGAAGAGAAGCAGTTTTTGCTCTTGAAATAGAACAATCAATGTAACACTTGCCTAGGAAAGGTGAGAAAGCCAAAGGCACTTGTTTTTTTCTTAGCAACTATAGTGTCAGAGCTACCAGCTGAGTCTTAGAATAATTAGCTAACATTTCTAAATTTAGCCAGCCTCCTCACTTAATTCACTCAGCTTTCTTCTGATTCCTTCATTTGCAGCAATTGTTCTCTTGCTACATACTAAAAGAGCAAACTGTAACAGCTCCTTGATTTAACCAAGATCCATTTAGTCTAGGGTTTTGTCAATTTTGTTTCTGGAACTAAGGCTCAAGCCAGCTGTTCACTGAACTTTTTTTATTAAATGCTAGTTATGCTGCCACTGATGGGTGAAGAGTATTTTGAAAGAGCAGCCTTTATACTGAAAATTATAAAAATTCAGCCTTTCAACTACACTTCAAAGAAGGAAAAACAGAATGTTTCCTATCTCGAGAGAAACCAGCATGCTTGCTTTTACAAATATTTGTATACAGTACCTCTCTACTCCAGAGTCTCTAGGCCCAAGTAACATAAATAGTAATCAAGGCAAGGAATAACAAAAACCATCCAATCATTCAGCAGACATAAACAGAGCAGCAACCACAGTTATAATACTATTGAGGGAACCCATATACACTGTTAGAACCCCCAAACCATCCAATTTGTTTTCAGGCTGTACAGCTATTTTCTAAAAGCTGAAAAACCTTGGTTGCCAAACATTCATGATACCCTCTTCTTTGTTGTAGCCCCTTAGGAATTGGAACACTGTTATCATGTCACCCCAGTCCTTCTTTACCTAGAAGGGCTAATTTCTCCTAATACCTAGCAACACTTCATTGTGCATAAGTACCTGGAAAAGAATTCCAAGGTGATCTAAGGCTAATATGTGTGGGAAATAAAACTAGGTTTTGAGATATATTTTAAAGTTTGAAAATAACATTTCAAATTGGATATGGAAACAGAATGGAACTCACTGGAAACACAAGCAAGAAGATGTAATATCTATCCTATCCCTACTATCCCACTCCAAGTTGACAATCTTGCTATACTTTGGACTTGTTGAAGTTCCTGAATCATTCACAAAGGCAGCCAGATACAAATAGACAGGTTTAATTTACTGTGAAATAATATTCCTATTCTTTCTACAAGCAGTTCCATTTATAATAAGGCAACGGCAATCCCTTCCATATTGTTGCAAAGAGAACAACATGAATATACCCATGAAGTTACCAAGTGATCAAGATTTTGTTATTTCCTTTTGAACACTCTCTTCCCTCATCCACATGTGTGTGCACATACACATTATCAAATGTAAAGAAATACAAAAAAGGGGTAATTATGTTGTACTTTGCATCTTAATTAAAATGTGATACAAAGTTGTTTCCTGTCTCTAAATCATGGAGTTGTAACTAAGCCAGTATGTATCCTGGTTTTGAAAGTATAACAAGTATACAAGACTTTATCTTTCTTTAGAAATATTGAAATATATACATTGGTGGGATTCCAATATATGAACAACCGGTTCTCTGTGTGGATGCCACTTCCGGAAGTCCATTCTGGGCCTGGGCAACAAAAAATTAGCCACCGGTTCTGCCGAACTGGTGCGAACCGGCTGAATCCCACCATTGAATATATACCCAGGTATCACAGAACAGTATAATGTCAGTTTGATTTATATTCTCAGAAACAGATCTGTTGCTATAAGATAAAGAGATACTCCATGTAGTCTGACTTGGTCTCATAAGGAAGAATGTAATTCTGCTCGTCCTCCTCCTCCTCCTCCTCCTCTCTCCCTTCTCATGAAATTCCAGGACCTGCCACTGTTCACATTTATGCCACTGAAGAAGATCAGGCTGAAATTCGCTATAAAAACTGGAACAATTGGTTTAAATATTTACAACTGATTGCTTCAACTACCAGTAGCATTCTTTGCTTATGCCACAAAATAGTTTGTTAAATAATGTATAGAATGTAGAAACTGATTTCTGCATTTTAATGCTGTCTACTTTAAAAGATAAGGCTACATACATTTATGTGATTAAACTTGTTAATTATTATTATTATTATTATTATTATTATTATTATTATTATTATTATTATTATTATTATTATTATTATATTTAAATTTATATGCCGCCCTTCTCCCCATGGGACTCAGGGCGGCTCACAGCATAATAAAACATTGTACAAAAAAATTTTTCCCCTGCTAAAAACCAATTAAAATCCAAATATTGGTAGCTGTGGCTCTTTAAAATTGTTTAAAAATTGTCCCTATTTAAAACTCACCTTAGGTGTGTGTGTGTACATGTTTTCGGTCATTTCTGCAGCTGTTCCTGCCATATGTTAACAACTGTAATGCTAGAAGATCAGATTGGAGAACCATTTTGATATATATTAAATGCTTATAAAGGCAAGATAATTAATCTTGATGGCTTATTTAGCTTAATCATTCAACTAAAAGGCTTCTTGCTTTGAAATGAAAACCTCTCTTTTTAGATCAAGATAAAGAAAGGTATTTGTATCCATGATCACTTAACTGTTGACATTTGTTGCAGTTAGTTGTTATAATTATTTGCAATGGCCTGGCTGAGCTCATAGGAAGAAGTAGAGTTCTCAAGCTTCATCTCCCAAAAGCAGGCATGTCAAACTCACGATGTCATGTGATGTCGCGCGACGTATCGTGACTTTTTCCCCATTGCTGGCAATGGGGTGGGCGTGGTTTTGTCGTTGAGATTCCTGCCCAAAAGTATTTTGATTCTTAACACCTTCCTACTTTGCTGTTGTAAATTAGTAGTTATTAATTGCCACCAGCAACTCTAATCTTGGCATATGAGAAGAGAGGACTCTTAGAACTTTTCCACTGTACTTGGCAAGTAAAAGGGAAAAATGATGATAGCATGTAGTAATTTATCTTGGCAAGCTGCCCAAGGTCACCATGAGAGAATTGGACAGCTGCATAAATTTTCTAAATAAATAAATAAAACAATTTCTATTGCATCCTACCTTTTTGAGGCTCGTGACAAGATTAATCTCACAAGGTATAAAATGAATAAAACTTTTTAACTCAAAGTACTTGTCTGCAGAATATTAACAATGGAGAAGATAAAACAACACCTTACAAGAACCTCTGTGTAAAGGAAAACATAAATTTCTGTTGGGCCACAAGATAATGCTGATTTCTTCTTAGTTAATAACAATTCTGAGGTATTGAGATTCCAGATTGCATTAAAAAAAACATACAATGACCAAGCTTATATAGAGTCAATATATATGAAAAAAGCTTACCCACAATGTACCTTCTGAAGAAACAGTGATCTTATACATATTTTTTTAGCTAATCATGAGGCAAATGGATAATTAGGATATACTCTTTTCCCAGGCTTCCCCTATTATAAAACATTATAAAATTATAACATTCAATCAAAGTCAGGAAAGCAGTGTTGCCTAACCTTAGTGTCCAAATTCTGGCTGCTCTCCAAAGGCACACCCACACTTTTCCTTTGCATGGGAAAGGGAGAGGTTTGGGTAGGACCTATTTGCCGAGCATGTGCCAAAATCAATGTATCCCTGATTTGGTCAAGATCTGACAATCTGGCTTTGCAACATTATTAGCATGTCAGGCTGATAATGTTTTATATAGTTCGTATGTGTACACCTCACTCTTGTTTCATTCACCTCACTTCTTGATCAGGAAGAGTATACCTTGAAATTTAGGTTGAAAAAAATCTTCCCCCTTTCTGATCTTGTTTTGCTTCTACTAATTCTAATGCAGTAATCCAGCAGAGCCCCAGCCTGGATCCTATCGGCAAGAATAGGCAAGGCTCTAGAGCAGGGGTGTCAAACTGCTGGCCCATTGGCCGGATGCGTCACGCCAAAACCGCACCCACCCCATTTCCGACAATGGGAAAAAAGTGATATGTCACAACACATCACGTGACGTTGCGAGTTTGACACCCATGCTCTAGAGCAGGGCTTTTCAACCTTTTCACCCATTGTACCACTTTTAGGATATGGCAATATCCGAGTACCACCAGTCGCCTAGCAAGGTGTCAAAAACTTGATGACAAAAAAAAGGGAAAAAGTGATAAAGTACAGGTAGTCCTCGACTTACAACAGTTCGCTTAGTGACTGTTCAAAGTTACAATGGCACTGAAAAAAGTGCCCCCCAAGCCACAGCTGAGCAAGACACCTGCCTGCCCACCCGGCGGCGCTCTTCCTCCTGTCCGAGGTTTTCATTGTTGTGAGCATTTCTGTTGAGGTTTGGCAGCGGGGGTGGGGTAGGGAGTGTTTGGTTTTTATTCCCTCCCGTCTGCTGGGTGGTTGCAGCAGGTTTTGGTCACTTCACATGACCTTGGGACACTGTGACTGTCATAAATATGAATCAATTGCCAAGCATCTGAATGTAAATCACAAGACCCTGGAGATGCTGCAACATTCCAGCTGATCGGCGCTTCTTCTGGGCTCAGCAGAAGTACCAGGATCAGCGCCGAGCTACAGCTGGAGCCTGGCGCTGATCCTGGCGCTTCCACTGAGCCCTGGCAGTCCCAAAGAAGCGCCGATCAGCTGGAAAGCGGCACTGATTCTGGTGCTTCCGCTGAGCCCTGACAGCCCTGCAGCTCCAGCCATCTCTCACTGAGGCTTGTGCGGTTCTGCCACCGGTTCAGCTCATTCCCCTCCCCCACTATCACTTTTCTAGAATGGTTGTGTACCACCTGCAAGGTGTCAATATACCACAGGTGGTACCCATACCACTGGTTGAAAAGCCCTGCTCTAGAGCAAAGGGATTTTACCTTAACCCACATAAAACAGTTCATCCAATTCATCAGGCTGAGATAACTGGAAGTGATCCCATAAATTGTGGAGTCCTTGGTGCTCCTCCCTGAGCTTGGTTGTTTGCTTGCAGACATTTCATTACCCAACTAGATAATCATCAGTGCTCCCATAAATTGTGCCAGATGGTGCCTCTATATCAACAGGATCTGAGAGGTAACTAATTTGAAATGCTGTAAATGCAAGCAAATTTGAAATGGACTGTGAACTGATCACAACAGAGTACTGCATGGTGAGCCAAGTCAGCCTGAAATCTGGCCTTGGACAGTCCAGCTAATGGCTGAGAAAACCTATAAGCATGAAAGAATGTTGGATAAGAAAGATCACAAATATGCTCGCCTGACTGGGATGAGGGTTTTGCAGGGTGCCTGTCAAATATTTTTGACTGTTGCTATTGTTGGTTCAGGCAGTCATGTTTTTACAATATTTTAAATAATGTAAGATGCCCAGAGTCACCTATGTGGAAATAGAATAACTAGCTCAATTATCAACTAGATTTTAATCACAGAATCAGAAAGGTTGGCGGTGATTGAGAGACTGGCTCTCCAGAAATGGCCTGAGCTCTGGTTTGAAGGGGTACCTAGGTTGCAACTGAAAACCTTTGCTAACTTTGCTAACTTCGGAGGCCTGTCCCTGCCCAACGGGTCACACAGGGCCCTCAGCTTAATTAAAACACAAAGAAACCTTCAAGTGAGCAGTTCAGACTCTCTCATTATTCTTAATATCTGTTCTTCCCAGGCTGTAAAATGGAATCTGTCTTTTGTCATGTCCTGACCTTGCAGTTTGACTGGGAGTCGGGTGGCCTAATCATAATATTGAGTCGGTTTTGTGGAAAGTCATTGGAGGCCTATTGCTGAGGAAAGTAGCACTCAGAAAAGTCCAAGTGCCAATAATCAACATTTGTTGGTCCAGGCACTGGCTTTCTGACCAATTTGCTTCTCTGGGCTTTTAATACAGTAATTTTGGAGAGAGAAACAAAGCAGCCCTGTCCATAGCAAATCACAATGATGACACACATGAAATGATGTCATACAAATGCCTGCCGCTTCCTGCTATCTGATGCAACTACATTTGACACAGTATTGTCACATCCATTTTGTCATTTCTTCCCTCTTGTCCCTACCTTGGCCACCGTGAACCAACCCCATCATCCTGTGCTCTGTGGATAAAGAATGGAGTATAAATAAGTCCAAGATAATAACTTTGCTTCAGGTAAGGGCTTGAAATGGATAGAGAAGGGATTCTAGGGTTGCCCTATTGCTGACCTCTATGCATTTGGCTGGAACGTCTGAAATAGAATTCCACTTAAATGCAAATATACCGGTAGCTGTCCCTTTAATCCAGGGGTGTCAAACTGCTGGCACGTGGGCTGGATGCGTCATGCAGAAGCCACACCCACCCCAACTCCGGCAAGGGGAAAAAAGTCACAGTACATCGCGACAATCACAAGACACATCACAAGACCCCTGCTTTAATCTGTCCTTCTAATAAGCTTTAACTAACAACGAAAGTTGCTCTTGCATTTTTATTTTTATTTTATTTTTCATGTTTCTGAACCACCCATCCTCCTCAGAGAAGAACTCTCTTTGTCTCTGGAACATTTTTTCCAGTGTTGCAGGGAGAATTGTGTTACTTCAGAAAATATGATTAGGAGTTATATCACTTGCTTTTTATGAATATTTTCCGCAAAGCAAATGACTTTTTATTCATTTGCTATCAATTTAATAATTGTAAAGTTATCAGAGCAGAACAAGGATAGCTTTCTTTGGTCTGAATGGAGTCTAGCTGTTTTGCATAATGATGCTTCATCAGGAAGACTGACATTTAATTTTTGTTTGTCCTGATCTTGTCACATTTTTGAATTGCAGGGGGTGGCTGGGGGGGGACTTCATGGCTAATGAAGGGGTTATGAAACATTTCCTTTGAAGGTCAGATGAATGTTATGGAGCCTGATGACCTCAAGTTCTCAGATCAAAGTACAAAGCTCAAAGGGAACCCCCTCCTGTGGCTGTGGAGATTACATGTGCAGCTGGGATAGAAAATATGTTAATAAGAAGCAACTTGATTGATGACAGAGAATAAAGCCTCTGTTTCCCGGAAACTACTAGCTCATTGATTTGGGCTGCCCTGCTTTGGGGTTATTGGTTGCTGGCATAAAATGGAGGTATTTTATATCTCAATATATTCACATGAAATGCATTTATGGCCTTTTCCCTCCACCTCCTAGGATCAACACATCAAACATAATTTATAACACTTCTTTTGGCTGATATTTAGGCTGAAATTTTCAGCTCCTTCTCTGGCACTTTGGGGATTAATTTAGCAGCGTCAAGCCTCCTTTGGAGCTTAATTCCCGGCTTGTAAAGAGAAATGATTTTCATGTCAGCTGCATTGAAATCTTCCAGAATGTCAGTTGTATGGAGATTCAGAAGAACTGCTTAGAAGTACATATAAACATTTTTTTTTAGCTTTCACTCTCTGCAGAAGCCCCAATTATGCAAATAGATTGGGAGACTTGAAAGTAAAAGTGTGTGTGTATATGTGTGTATGTGGAGTTTGCAATGTAAATCACTTGCCGTAAGGGATGTGGCCTGCTTTCAATATTCAGAAAAGAAGGCTGTGTACAGTTTTAAAAAACCCTAAACATTACTAAAAGATGATGGTTAGTGTATGTTGAAAGGTATAAAGTTACATTGCAATCATATATTGATTTAATTTAAATTCAGCTTCATCGATTTGAATCCAGGTCAATCTAGGTAGGATCAGATTAAAATTTTGGCTGAAACGAACATGATAAAAGCTGTACTTACAGATTTTGCTATGAACCAAACACACATGAAGCTCAATGGAAATCGTTAGGATAGCTCTAGTCCCAAATACTGTAAATTAATTTATTTCCATTACTTAAACAATTTATTTGGCAACTTCTGCTGCTCTGGGCAGCTAATAGTAGATTAAATGCATAACAACAAAACCCAAGCCAGCCCCAACATCACAAGGATATTAATACAATGCAGCTGGGTCTCTGCCAAAACTTTCATCTTACAGCCATGTGATCAGGCTCATCCAGCGTCCCAGCCTGCAAGCTTTGTGTACTTCTAGGCTTGTTTTACTGAAATAACCATAATCCTGAGATCTGAAGTGATCTTATAAATATAGACATTTTCACGGGCCATACCAGTGACAGATTAGCAGGGCAGGATTGAAGTATTTTATTTATTTTATTTATTTATTTTATTTGATTTATATCCCGCCCTTCTCCCAACGGGACTCAGGGCGGCTCACAACATATTAAAAACATAAACGCATTTACAGCCCCTCCAAATAAAACCAATTAAAACCAAATATTTGAAGTTGTGCTATTTAAAAATTGTTCTTAAAAATAAACCCGATTTAAAATCCTCCCTAGGCCAGGCCCGCTTGCTGGAAAAGCCATGTCTTGAGGGCGGAAAGTAAGGAGATCCGGAATCGTCCGGATCTCGGGGGGTAGTTCGTTCCAGAGGGTGGGGGCACCCACAGAGAAGGCCCTCCCCCTGGGGGTTGCCAGCCGACATTGCTTGGCCGACGGCACCCTGAGGAGACCCACTCTGTGGGAGCGTACCGGTCTATGGGAGGGAATCTGTGGCAGAAGGCGGTCTCGGAGATACCCAGGTCCGATGCCATGGAGCGCTTTAAAGGTGGTAACTAACACCTTAAAGCGCACCCGGAAGGCCACTGGCAACCAGTGCAGCTCGCGCAGCANGTGGATCCAGGAGGACTCCCAAGTTGCGCGCCCTCTCTGAGGGGGCCAAAATTTCACCCCCTATAGTCAGCGATGGAGTCAGCTGACTATGCCGAGGCGCCGGCAACCACAGCCACTCGGTCTTGGAAGGGTTGAGCCTGAGTCTGTTCCTCCCCATCCAGACCCGTACGGCCTCCAGGCAACGGGCCATCACGTCAAGATGGAATGTCATTCATCACCTCTCAGGCTCTCTTTGTGACAGGCCTCCTACCTGCTCTGATTTCACAGGCAACGTGTCAAAGGCAGGATTCTTGGGAACGGATTTCTGATCTATCCTTAACATAGCAAAAGCAGTCATTTTATTTATTTATTCATTTGTTTATTATCACATTTTGGAACTGGCCACCTCACTCACAGACGGACTTTGGGCAGTGTACAGTAATGTACAGTTTATTCAGTGGTGGGATTCAAATATGTGAACAATCGGTTCTCTATGTGGATGCCGCTTCCAGAAGTTCATTCTGGGCCTGGGCAACAAAAAATTAGCTACCAATTCTGTGGAAGTGGTGCGAAGCAACTGAATCCCACCACTGAGTTTATTCCTTTACAGAATATTGCAGAGAATTATATTTCAATTCCCTTCGATGCTGCCTCCTCCAGTATCTTTCTTTGGAATTTGTGAATGTACAGTTTGAGAAGTCTGGGACAGGCAGTGCTTTTTTTCTAAAGAAAAAAGCTGCCGGAACTCACACACGTCATACAACCCGCCTTGCCTACCCTACAAGGTTCCATCCAAAAAAGGTGCCGGAACTCCGTTCTGGGCGTTCTATGAGAAAAAAAGCCCTGGGGACAGGTATGGGGAAAAAAGGGGGTATGGTGAAACAGACAGGAAGACACTTCTTTCCTTTGCTATAGTCCTTCAAGTTCTCTTCTCTCAGCTCAAAATCTGTCTGTTCATTTAAAATTTCTCTCTCCATGTATGGTTTTGTTCTTCTTTGCAACATCCTAAGCATCCCAAGTTGAGAATCATTGTGATAGAATTTGCAAATTGTCTTTTTTTCCCCCTCTTCAGTTTAGGTATCCTGATGCATTTGACAACTGTTGAATGCTTCTCAAATTTCACTTTACAGTGGAGTTTCTCCTTAAGTATATAGGTGATTTTACAATGTTTGTTATGTTATAATCTTCTTTGTAAAGAGCTTTCGGCAAACTCTTTCCATCTTCCTTTCATATAATTTAGTTAGTTAGCTTTCTTTCATGGTTACCCTTCAATATTCCTACCATAGCTGTATATTTTTCTATGACTTCTCTATCTTCTTAAAAACATCTCTTGTTTTCTTTTTTCTTGTTATTTTCTTCCATACAGTACGTTGACATCTTCAATAGAAATATGTTTCTTTGTCTTTTTTTTTGCTTCATTTTGAAAAAGCTACATATGTATTTGTTGCCCAGAACTTTCAACCTCCATCTTTTTTTAACTGTCATATTTCCAGGTTCTGAAAACCACTTGGATCTTTTTCTCTATGAACAGTTGGAAATATTTTTTTCCATTTCAGTTTTCATACTGATTCTTATTTACTCCCAGAGATCCTCAGTTCTCTTTTACATAAATGAAATGTACCAAATCTATTCTTTCAATTTGGACTGCGATGTCTTTCTGGCCAACTTTTTCCAGGCTGCCTTTTTATTTAACTTTCACTTTCTAAATTTCATCCATATAACTCAGGGGTCCCCAACACCTGGGCCCCAGGCAGCACATGAAACTATACCCCCTCCAATCCATGGAAAAACCTGTGTCCACAGAATCAGTCCCTGGTCTCCAAAAGGTTGGGGGCCACTGATATAATTGACACCAATAATTTGATTCTGCTTCACATACTAGACCAAGAAGTATCTTATCTGGCTTGATTGCATTTCTTCCTCTTCTGTTTTCTATTACATTGTCTATCCAGGGGTAGTCAACCTTGGCTCTTTTATGACTCATGGACTTCAACTCCCAGAATTCCTGAGCCAGCTAAGCTGGCTCAGGAATTCTGGGAATTGAAGTCCACGAGTCATAAAAGAGCCAAGGTTGACTACCCCTGGTCTATACGGTTCAAACATTGTGCCAGTAATATCCATGAGTAGAATCTGTGTTTCTACTTTTTGAAGCAGGTGTGAGGAGTGAACGGCATTTACTACAAGCTTTCCTTGTACATTTATCCATAAAGGGATATCATTTATCATTGTCTCATTCTCTGCTTAATGAAGCATCCCTTAAGCATTCCCATTATTTTCATACCTGCTTTACCATTCCACCCCCAAACTTCTCACAAAATATTCAGTAATTCAAGCTTCATTAGTATACAGATTTTCTCTAAATCGGTCAAAGCACAGAAAACTCTCATTCTCACATACATACCTCTTTCAAGGACCAGCAGAAGACAGGGAAGTGGTCTGCACACCCTTCCCACACTGCACTTCTCAAATTTTCTCTTTCCCCTTTCCGTTAGGATTCTGCCACACTTCAAGACATTCTTAATCAGCTAACATCATCCCTGTGGTTTTTGAATTCACTGTTGAAATTTTTTTCTTGTGTATTAATAAACAGGAAAGGCACACTTTCACTAATCAAGCATGGCTTATTCTAGGGCATATATTAAAGAAGATACCCAGCTATTCCCTAAGCAAACCACATCCACATTTTAATTCTTCTTTAGTTGCATCGTCTTATGCATGCAGCCTCATTATTTTTCAATATTTTCACAGCTTTTATAACTTCCTTTTCAACAATTATTTTAGGAAGTTAGATCTTTATCTTCAATTCCAAAACTTGTCAAGGTGTAAACAAAGCAGTATTTTTGCAATCTTGACATAAAACTAGTTTTAAGACATCAAACACTAAATATAAACACACGAAACACTAAAAAGAAAAGTGTTACGGCATTGTTTGAAAAGACTTGCCTGCTTTATACCACATTAGTATAACTTCTAAGCTGCTTTGCAAAAATGTTTAAAATTCTTCTCAAAAACAAATGTTTTTCTGGATAAGAAACTGATTAATTAGTGTGTCAGGTGTTTTTAACAGAGGACATTTAACATACAGTATAACTTCTTAGGCAGTGAAGTTACTGTGAAATGCTTGCTGGGTAAAAGAGACTCAGTTTGGGTGAGTGGTTAAGGCTCCAGGCTAGAAACCAGGAAACCATGAGTTCTGTTCCCTCCTTGGCATGAAAAACCAGCTGGGTGATTCTGAGTCAGCCCAATTCACCTCATAAGGTTGTTGTTGTGGGGAAAATAAGAAGGGAGAGAGTATTAGGTATGTTCTCTGTGTTAAGTTACCTACAAAGTAATACAGGTGAGATAAAAGTCAAATAAAATGAGATGGATGATTTAAGATTCTACTCATCTTGACATTCTACTTTATCAGAATATCTAAAAAGACTCAAAGCTTCCTAAATATGCAAAAGAGCCTAGTTGTGCTGGAGATTTCTTGTAATTCCATGTTTGTTTTGAGAAAATTTTTTATCAGCCATTTACATACCTAATTACTACAAGAAACATTGATCAGGGCAGCTGTGAGCCCATCATTCTCTTTTTGTCCACCCTACAAAAGAGTCTCCATTTTCAGGCCATGCAATTTGCAACCTCATTCTAAAATCTGCACATCTAATTCAACCAGTTGCACCTTTATTATGCACATAATTATTTTTTATTTGCATTTTTTCCTCTGGGCTCCTAATAAGCTTATTAGTTAACTGATATTTTATCAGTATATCTAAAATGAAGGAGGAGTAGCAGGGAGGAGAAATTCCTCCATTTTTCATGCTGCTTGATCTGGCTTGTTAACACCATTATTAACAGAAGCTTTTTATTATTTAATCTTGCTTCTGCTAAGATTTTTAGTACAAGAGTTTTCTCAAGAGCACTTGTCCTGTCCTCCAAATAAGATGTAGAACTTTGGAATAAGGCTTTTAAAGATCACATCTACTCATACTCTCCACAAATGGCTTAATTTATTTAAAACTCCGATTGGCTAGAATAACATTTGAGAATTTTCATTCCTACACACATACTGTATATCAGTTCTAAGGCATATCAAAAAGACCAGCTTCTATCACAGAACATAGAATAATAGAATTGGAAGGGACCTGAGAGGTCTTCTAGTCCAACCCCCTGCTTGAGCAGGAGACCCTATACCATTTCAGGTAAATGATTGTCCAGTATCTTTTTGAAAGCCTCCAGTAATGGAGCACCCACAACTTCTGAAAACAAGTTATTCCTTTCGTTGATTGCTCTCACCTTTAGGAAAATTCTCCTTAGTTCTACATTGCTTCTCTATTGGTTAGTTTCCATCCATTGTTTCTCATCTTGCCTTTTGGGGCTTTGAAAAATAGTTTGACACCCCCCCTTGTCTTTGTAGGGGACCCTCAAATATTGGAACACTGCTATCATGTCTTCCCTAGTCCTTCTTTTCATTAGACTAGACATACCAATTCCTGTAACTGTTCTTCGTATGTTTTAGCCTCCAGCGCTGTAATCATTTTTGTTGCTCTTCTCTGCACTCTTTCCAGAGTCTCAACATCTTTTTTATATTGTGGTGACCAATATGCAGTATTCCAAGTGTGATCTTACTAAGACTTTGTAAAGCAGTACTAGAACTTCACATGATCTTGATTCTATCCCTCTATTAATGCAGCCTAGGATTGCACTGGCTTTTTTTGGCTGTTGCTGCATACTGTTAACTTATATTTAAGTGATTGTCCACTAGGACTCCTAAGATCCCTCTCACAATTACTGGCATTAAGCCAAGTTTCACCTAGCCTGTACCTATACATTTGCAGTTACAAACTTGACTTGGGATAGCCAAAGCTAAACAACGCATACCATAAAACTGGAGTAAAATCAAGCTCCATCAGTCCTGAAGTCACTTTTGTCAGGTCTTCTCTGGTAAAATTCAAGCTGTTCAGTTGAACTGAGATCAGCTCTTCATTCTTTTCTTCCTTGTTTCCTTTAATCTCAGCATCACCAACTTTAGAATAAGTTTTCCAGACGACAGTTCAGAAGTGCTTTACCACTATCCTTTTCCAGGGTTGTTTTTTTGATTTCCCAGTCTAACCTATAGCTGAAATTTCCTAATAGCATCCAAGCTAAGTCCTCACCCTGCTTGGCTTCTGCACTGAGATTGAGTCAGCCAGGTGCTGAGTGTTTCTCAACTTTGGCAACTTTAAGATTTGTGAACTTCAACTTCTGGAATTCCCCAGCCAGCATGGGGATGTTGTTTGGTTGTTCAAATCACGCAGAAAACTTCACATGGACAGAATTCACACATCTGTGACCTAAAAGAAACTAATTATATACTAATTAAAATGAATTAGAAATACTACTTAAAATGAAGATCAAATTAGAAATGTAACAGGCAAATTGACTGGGGAATGGTTTTGAAGAAAGATGCATGGTGATCTCTGCAGCTATGTTATCTTGTAGAATAGATGCTTTTTAATGAAAGACAGCTTGGGTTCATACCACACCTGCACAATTTGTAAAGTGGAAAGGGTCATAACAATAAATTAAAAATAAGGGGCCCAAAGGAATATTTGGTTTGTCCATCAGCTGTTTGGTAGGAGGCAACAGTATTAGAGCTGGCAAAGGTTTGAGGCACTCAGAAATGTATCTTTTTGGGCAGTAGTGAATTTCTACTTTTTTGAAAAAATACCACATAAAGCTGCTTTGTTTTAGTTAAGTATTGTTGATTAAAACCCAGTTTCCTTAATTCACAGATTGGGCTAAGGCAGTGGTGGCGAACCTATGGCACGGGTGCCAGAGGAGGCACTCAGAGCCCTCTCTGTGGGCACGCGCATCGTCGCCCCAGTCCTAGGTCTTCAGCTGGGTTTTATAAAACCTTTTCGCTTTGGGCCTCCACCACCGTGTGCAAAAAAAAAAAAAAGGTTCAATCAATCAGTCAATTTCAACTTCTCGCAGGAAAAAAAAATCTTGCAAAGTTGGAATTGATTGATTGAACTTTTTAGTCCCACCCAGTCTGCTGTTACCACCCAGCCACGCTCACCCAATGGGCCACACCCACCCAATGGGCCACACCCACCCGGCACCCGATGATGCATAAGTGGGTTTTGGGTTGCAGTTTGGGCACTCGGTCTCTAAAAGGTTTGCCATCACTAGGCTAAGGTAAAAACCAAACAAACCACGTTGTAGCTTAGTGTGATATTTGAATCCCAGCTGCTTTTTATTTCTGTCCCACCTTGTGTAGGACACTTTCAGTAATGAAAATGGCATAATTTCATTGAACTTTTAATCAATAATCAAACTGGAGGTGGCTGCTAGTTTGATGATAGACTCTCTCCCCCTCTTACCTTGCTCTCCCATCCATCTTTTTGGTCATCATATTGATATCTCTGGAAATTCTCAGTCATCCAGGTCATGGTTGTCTCAAAGGTGGTTTTTCAAAAGGCAACTGGACTTTGTTTTTCCTTTTTGTTGGTTTTTCTGTTTTTTTGTATTTTTTTCTTGTCTAACTGTAGGGTAAAAAATTTGCCTTTCTGTCATTTTGTGTGCTTGTTGTGATGTGCTATTGTGCTTTCTTGGTAAATTCTGTGACCTCCTCCAATATTTTTGTTGGTAAAAGTGATTTCAGCTTTTGGAGTTTGTGTTCCACTCTCTCTTTCAAAACCTCAAAATTAATCTGTCTTATTCTTTAAAAAAAAAAAAAAAAGGCCAGTTCCCTTTTGAAAAAGTACCTTTGGGTCATCATATTGATGTATTTATTCTCATTGTGTTCCTTTGTCGTTTTTTATTTTATTGTTCTGTTATTTTACTTCTGTTTATGCACCTTTCATTTTTCTTCCTTTTTATTATTGCAAGCCACCTAGAAAAGCCCTAAGGCGAGATAGGTGACAAATATATTTAACAAATAATAGGATTTTTGGATTTTCAGATACCAAGTGAGGGCTGAAGATTTAAGGGATGCAGTTGTCTTTTGTATGGTTTTTATGAAAATGTTGCAAAAAATCGGGAGACCACGTAGAGTCAGTAATATATAAAACTTATAACAAGCAAATAAACTCAAGTGTGAGTTTTTCATCTTGAAAACAACTTGCATCAAGGTAGCATTTTGCAACCTCCATGTATCCAGCTGACTGACATTATTAAATAGTTATTCTAACTAAAGGAGTGTTTTGGAAGCTTTGATCTTAAAGCTCTGCTCTGGTCCCTTCTCTCATAGGCATTTAGGCTGGGTCAAAAAATGTGGAAGCGCAACCATTTTCTCCTTCAGTTATATTTCTTATATTGTTTTTCTGCTTTTCTCTCCTTTCTAAATAGTTTGTGCCTGCTTGATACATTGCAGGCCTGATCTCCAGCACCATGTTTCAGTTAAAAAAAAAAGATTGACCATTTCAAAGAACCTTTTGGGATGGAATATAATACAGCAATAGCACTTACACTTATATACTGCTTCATAGTGCTTTACACACTAAGTGTTTACAGAGTCAGCATATTGCCCCCCACCAACCTCAGAAGGATGGAAGGCTGAGTCAACCTTGAACTGATCAGGATTGAACTCCGGACTGTGGGCAGAGTTAACCTACAATACTGCATTCTAACTACTGCATGTCTTGCCTAGGTATGTCTTGCCTATTCAGGTCAGAGTACCAGGGGATATTTGGAATAGTAACGATATTTGTGGAGATCTATTATTTTACTGTTATTATTGTATGTTTATTTTGTTAACCTAAACATACGGTAATTCAGAGCTCTCAGATGAGGAATGCTGACACTATTTGCTTCTCAGCCTTTTCATTGCTACCATTTGCTCCCAATCCTAGCTTTACCTAATAGATTCATATAAAATATGTCTGTGATGGATAAAGTGAATAAGGATTTATTTTCCGGTCTAAAACATATCAGAAGCCAGACAACTGATTATGCACTCTGGAATTACTATTAATTTTGTAGGCATTTGGTGTGATCAGGCCAAGATCTTCTCTCTTTTGCCCTGAAATAGTGATGACATGGACACCTTTTATAAGTTGCAGTGCCTACCTAGTTATAGAATAGTATCTTTTATATTCAGGTTGTAAGAGCATATCTTCATTTAATGGAGGGAATGAAACATTTGCAGGTGAATGAATCAGTAAATTTGTGGAATGAATCAGTAAATTTGCTGCTATTGATTTCATGCTGCTGAGCTAGGCAAATGTTGTTTTTTTTTAAAAAAAAAGAGAAGATAACTGAGAATACTTTTAAGCATGGTGAGATTTATAATGCTTGTTCTCCTGAACAATATTCCCCAAAAGTAAAATTGAAACTTCTGAGTGCTTTTTAAATATTTCACAGTATTTTAATTATAGTTCATTATTGGCTTAGTGTCAACTCTACAAACGAATTTGGCTGAAGCCATTTTCCCTTTGTTTTCGGTTGCCACAGAATTGGGAGGGGGGGATGCGTGTTTTAGCTTGGTCAAAACAATAAATTGTTCTGTGGGAACCAAGGTCATTGCTGGTTGCATTTTGGTGGGCTAAGGCTTCCGTTAGAAAGCCCGTGCAAGTAGTTAATTGGGTATTGTGATTTATGACATATTACTGGGGTGGGAAGTTCACCTTTATAACATTGTAACCTTAGGGGGGGACTTCAGTCTTGGGTTCACTTTTGATCATGCTGATACTATGTAGCCAAATAAATATGTTCTTTAAGGAAACTTTTTTTGCCTTGGAGTTCTTTTTACTGGTCTCATCTATCGGAACCATGACACTGAGTATCTTTGGTCTCCTAGAGTTGTGCTGAATGAATTTGCAATATCAGAATTAATACCTTAGATGCTTAGAAACTTACATATTATCCTTTAAAAAAACATGTTGGGGAGAGGGTGAAATATGTTTTGCTTCAGATAATCAGATATTAGGCCAATGATCTTACTACAAGATTATTATGAGGGTTTCTTTTTTCAGAAATATAAGATGATTTCATAGTAATTTCAATCTGCAACATTGTATAGTTATACTACAGATAATAGAATACTATTTTGCTAATATTAAAACAGGGTTGTATTCCAGGATTATGACAAATATGGGTCCAAATAACATTGAGAAAGGGCCCTACTTAAAGAAAAACATTTGGACTGAGATTTGCAGTCATTGGTGCAAGTATGGTCCATTAACTGTGTTTCTACTAATATTGCAATATGGCAGGGGTCCCCAACCTTGGCAACTTTAAGACTTGTGGACTTCAACTCCCAGATTTCCCCAGCCAGCATGGCTGGCTGGGGAATTCTGAGAGTTGAAGTCCACAAGTCTTAAAGTTGCCAAGGTTGGGGACCCCTGCAATATGGATAATGTATTGACTAATGCATAATCCTTGGTTCCTTAGCATAGCCCAAACATTGCGCAAAGTTTTCTGGTTTGTTTCATTTTGCCTTCCTTGAGTTGTATGAATCTGGAAGTTTACAAATCTTTGGTTTATTCGAGAGAACATAAGCAAACAAGTGGCCACAGAACAATATGCAATCCAGATCTATAGCAGAGCTAGACTGAAAATGAGCAGATTCAGTTACATTAAGCATAAAGGGATTCTGCTGTATCTTTAAATGCAGGTCCAAAGCCTTTTACTTGTAGCAATTGTATTGACTGCTGCATGATAAGCAACACCTGTTGATACTTCTTTTATCATTATGCAATTAGGCACATTGCTGTGTGGTTCAACTCTTTATCAGCACTGCATTCTTCCTATGGAGGTACTTATAAGGATACAGAGTTCCTGTGCTATGGTCTTTGTTTTGTTTAGCTATAAGGAATCCTTTCCTTAAGGCGTTTGACCTCTCAATAAAAATGATGCTGTGTATTAAGGTATTGGGTGCTGCAGAATGGATAAATCTTGGTACGTATGTTTACAATCTAGAATATGGGAGTTGATGGTGACTTTTATTAGCTGTTACCTCTTCAAGGACCTAGAGGAAATAGTCTGTTTTTTATTATTATTTTAATATCTTTTTTCTTAACCTCAATCCCATCTGCATGACTGCTATTTCAGCCTCTCTCCTATGGTTTCATGTTTACTGTTATTGTTGTTCCTGGCCATCTAAATGGATTTAAAGCTTTAGGGCAGATATAATGGCTCTTGATAATATTTTTGTATTCTGTTGGCATGCATAAACAATAGGGCAAAAATTAGTAGCAGCATTACAAGTTAAAATGTCTGTGTGACTGATTAACTATAGTTTGTAAACATGGGATGTTGAACCAGTGTCTTCAGTATGCTTTAGAGTTTGTCTAAGATTGTAATGCAACTTATTTATCCTTTAGAAAACACTGATTTCACTCACTGAATTATGCTCTGCTTCTTGTAACCAAGCCTTTTCCAAAACAGATCTATTAAATTTTATCCTTCTTAAAATCTATGGTCAGCAGATTCAGTGTACTTGGAAGGCAGCAGGATGGTGAAAGCTGATCAAGAATTACATTGTTCTTTCTTTGGTAACATGATACATATTTTCAAGTGTGGCTCTATTGTATCCTGCCAATTACATTGTTGAAATTCCAAAAAACTTCATTGTACTTGGGCATGAAGGTCCCATGCAAGTGTATCCTCAAGCCTTTTGAAATGCTGCTTTTGCCTTTATTGGTTTCCATATGGTAGCTTGTTATATAATGTTCTGTAGTGAATGCAGTGTAGTGAATGGCTTTACATAAGATACTAAAGTTACTCTCTCTTGCTTCAATCCTCCTAATTCAGATTGTATCATTAACATGTGAAAAGCTGCTTGTGAGTCAAAATGAAATGCAATTTATCTTTGAACTCCCCCCCTCTAATTTGCTTGACTTTAAAAGGAGATTCCCCCCTCCCTAAACCAGCCACTATGTTGACCTGTGATATTTCACAACCTTCTTAAACTGATATTTAAGAAAGAGTTAATTATAGCTTTCCCCCTTCTTGCTTTAAACTTGGCTGGGGATGATAATCAGGGCTGTAATTATTCATGCTAATTGCTTGTTTGGGGAGTTAAGGGAATGGAGAAGAGGAATGAAGTTCTGCTTTTTACATCCATGATAAACTGAGCAGACCTAACCAGGAGCACTGAAGCTGGAGACTGCAATTTAGGGGACCTGTACCAAGTTGGGGATGCAAGACCAGCATCTCTCAAAACTAGCCTCATGTTGCGTCATTCTGTGGGGCTGAAAAAACGGAGCATGCACTTCCTGCAGACCTTCCTCCTGCGGAGGGCATTCAGAGGTAACCACATTTGGGATTGACCCTTTCTTGTTTGGTGCCTTCATCTATCATCTTCTAACTCACGACCATTCCATATTTGTCGGGTTATCGGTTCCCAAAGGAATGTTACATGTAATGTTCTTGGAGGCTACTGATGTTATTTAAGTGCAGTCATGTTTTGGGAAGCATTATCAAATCATACTAGACTGAAGCTAATGGAGGTTGGGAAGAGGAGTCTTCCTTAGGATAAACTTCAGGGCTTAGAAGCAGAAACTTGGTGAAGACGTTTTTGAATTTTTGAGGATGGAACCTGAGAAATGAGATATGGATGATTCGCAGGCAGGTTCAAAGATGTCCTACTTGATATATCAATTTATAGCACAGTGACAGCATTAATTTTATTTTTGTACCTCAAATCTAAACGTTGAAGGGCTTTGAGGAATCATCAGATTAAGTAGTTTTAAGAAGAGCTAGTTCTGTTTCTTCTAAATAGTTCATCAACTGAATCTTTGCTGTTTGCAGAAAGTCTAATCAGTACAGGCTATAGCAGTAAGCTTAAACGTCCAGTCTTAAACCATTTATTTTGGAATTAACAGTTTTAAAACTGGTGAGGCTATTTTGGCGTGAGAGAATTTGGGAGGGAAGCCTGGTTTAACATTTTACAACCTATATTTAGTCCCATCTGTATCATGGTGATCTGCAGCCCATCCCTGTTATCTGATAGCTATTTCAGGCTCGTAGCTAATGAAGCTACTAATCATCCAGGAAGAATTTGGAGAACAGAGCAATGGAAAGTTAAAGAAAAGCTGTGTCTGTAGCTAGACTCCTTCCAAATGGATTGTCTTTTCCTGTCTCCCCTTTTACCTCATTAAAATGGTTGTGTTCCAGTGTGTTGAGATTCTGTTGACACAGAAACAACACAAGGGAGGTTTTCTTTAGCATACAGGAGGCATGGTGAAGAAAACCAGTCCCTCAGTATGTCTATACAATTTTCACACATAGAAGTAAGATGAAGGAGAAGAATTGGTAATCTTTTTTCCAAATCTGTTTAGCGGATTTGGTTGGCTGTATTTCATGCCACAGAAATTAGTGTTGGAGGGTATGATATCTCGGGATGAATTCAGTGTCAGACTGCAGATTGGGTGTATAGAAAGTAGGAAGTGATTGTAG
This sequence comes from Protobothrops mucrosquamatus, assembly GCF_001527695.2. NCBI lineage: Eukaryota > Metazoa > Chordata > Lepidosauria > Squamata > Viperidae > Protobothrops > Protobothrops mucrosquamatus. The sequence goes on from NW_015388498.1 coordinate 50,091, forward strand.
CAAGTGCCTAAAATATCTTTACTTTTTACTCATGGTGATATTTAACTGAAGAACTATTTTCTCAGACTAAAAACGTAGTCTGTCATAGCTGAAGGGAATTGCATAAGCATATATTAATATACTTTGTAATTTTTTCATCTGAGTGCTTTTTATTAAATAATTCAACATTTCTAAATTGCCAAGATATCGAGGTAAGTAATCTGTTTCCCCATATGTTATAGATCACAATTGCCATAATGCCATTGATTATATAAACTGGAGCTAATGGATGGTGAGCTCCTAAGTATCTGGAAGGATTATTCTTACTCTAGCATGTTGAGAACAGATAATTAGAAAAGAGGTGGGGGTACTTAAAATATTTTTTTCTTTATTTGGCAAAACAGTCTGAAATGAATTTGCAAGCATTCAGAAATGCCTGCCTGGTAACCCTGATTTCTTCCTAAATATGAGAAGGGTTTTGCACATCCAGCTAAAAGTATTTAAGGCCACCTTTCAGACATCCATAGAAAATTCTTAATCTCAAAAATAGCCAGGCGCACGAAGGACATTGAGGATACATGTTTTCTCCAGTTTAGTCCAGAGCGTGTACTATCTATCTCTAGAAGCAATACTGATTCCCACAGAAGGTTGTAAAACAGTGACTCTGTAATAAGTGGTTCTGCTGAAAAAGTAAAATAAAAATCTTCCGATATGGAGGCAGAATATGTATACCATGACACATCTCGTAGATGAGGTAATAGTTGCCTTTACTTTCATTTCAATATTGAATTTAAGTGAATAAATCTCATCACTGAGATTGTCAATCACGAGATTTACATTCTGGATTATTATGGAATCTATCTTCGGATACAATAAGACTGCACTTAGATCATATGGAAAATCTAGTCTAATAATAAACCTACTTAGTTGCATTTGCCTGAATATGTACATAAAGCTTAAGAAAAGTCTGCCCAGTTATGAAGTACGGTGAAGTATTGCTGTGTATTTTATGCTAAAGCAAAATATTGTAAAAGCTGGAGATGCTAGATTTTTTTAAAAATTAAACCATGTTATGATTTAGTACAGTTTATGAATCTAGCTAATGCATCATGGAAACCATAGTCTAGAGATGTGGTTGTGCAGTCACAACTCTGTATTAGGTTGTCACTTGCTTAATGTGAGGCAGTAACATAGCCTTTAGCTAGCTTCTGATCCATGCTACATGCATTGTGGTTTAGAAAGCATAAAACAATCTTAATTTGGCAGAGAAGAAAATTGAAGAACTTCCTGACTTGATGGTAGAAGAGACAGGAAGTGATCTTCTGCTCTATGTGAAATTGCCTGGCAAATGAAAGTTGATTTTGCCTGCTAAATAAGGTATTCATCATTAAGAATAAGCCTGATGTAGCATCTCTAAACAGCTTACAAAGGAGTCCAAATCAAGTTAATGAAGTATTTAAAACTTCCAAAAGTCTCTGCAAAACAGCATGTTGGAAAGGAATCTATATGAAGTTCTTCTAAGCAACTTACAATGCAAGTTCAACTGTTTACTGGGGGTGTCTTTAAATTGTGGGTCACACCACACTGCAGAATAGATGGAAACCATCTTAAATATATCTGCTGTGGAATAAAGAAGTCTGACAACAAACCTCTGGTATACAGTATTGCATTACCTATTTGTTTCCTAGAGCTTTACTAGCAGCTGCACCACAAGAAGGCACATACTTCACATAGAGAGATCCTCTTTAATTTATATAAAATGTCATGAGTAGGAAGAGTGTATTGGATTTAGTGAATGATCTGTTTGTTGTTTGCCCTAATCGGTATCTGGTGAGGAGGGATGTGGAGGAGAGGATCCTTAATATTACCCTTCATTGCAATTTGCCATTGTTAATGGCAGTTCTGTGGTGATGATTTGTAAGCTGCATTAGCTGCTTGATCTTTGCACAGTATAGGAAACTTCATCTCATATACTTTGGCCTCAATGCTAGCAATTAGATTTACTGCATTTAGGGAGGAACATAATTCCTTAAGAACATAAGGGACCCTTCTGATTGGCTAAAGGCCTATGTAGATACATACTCTTATTGTATATGAAATTTGACATGCTTCGTCACTCAAAAATGTCCTTTGTTAAATTCAGGTAGAGATAGTCTTGACCTACAACCAATTGTTTAGCAACCATTCATAGTTACATTGGAACTGAAACAAAAAAAAAGATTTCTAACTGGTCCTCACACTATCGTACGTCCTCATAGTCATGTGATCAGAATTTGGGCACTTGGCACCCAGCATGTATCTGTGATGATTGCAGCATTGCTAGGACACATAGTCACCATGTATGACCTTCGCAGTTGGCTTCCCACAAGCAGAGTTAATGGGGGGAGGGGCCAGATTTGCTTCACAATGCATGATTCACTTAACAACAATGATTTGCTTAATCATGGTAAAAGTTGTAAAATTGGATGCAACTCACTCAACAACTGCTTTGATCAACAATGGAAATTCTGGACCAAATTGTGGTTGTAAGTCAAGGGCTATCTGTATGGGGAGCTTAATTGTGTCTTTCCCATTGCTGGACTATGGAAATATAGAGCTGCATTTTTCCAGCTATTGCAGTGGATCTGAGCTTTGACTCAGATTGGGCAACTACTAGAACTACCCTGACTTGAAAAAGCAACCACCTCACAGACACAATGATAGTGCTGTCATCCAAGAACAATAGAAACGGTAATTCTCAAAACTGGAAGGAGGTAGATTGCTATGCTTAGGATGACTTTTAAAAAGCTTTGATAATTTTTGTTCAGGGTATCTTGTTTGAAGAGGATAAAAGATCTATCCTTCTGAATATAACCTGTGAAAGTCTTTGGAGTATTCTACTGCACACAGGTGACCTGTCTAATATTAACATTTTTATTAATACTATCAGCGTTTACAAATTGCAAGAACAGGAGATGAATAGTTAGATAATATTGAATACCTCTACATTGTTCAAGTTGTTTGTGTTTATTGCCAAAAGTCAAACCAACATATGGGATGGGGCTACTGATGATGGAGTGAAGTCCTCATTGCATGAATAGCATAGTTCCAAGCTAAGCTAGGAATAAAGGAAAGATCCATTCAGTTTTCATTACGCATGCCATATTTTGGCGCATACAGTCATCTTTTGTCCACTAACTCATAAGGAAGTGATGAACAAACATATATAAAAATGTACTTGTGAGGAAGACTTGTTTTAGCCAAGTACGTAAGTGATGCTGAATAGAACTATTGATAGATAAAAGAGAAATTTGGGTGCAAAATATAATGACCGAGTCACATGTCTTTGAAAGTCACTCATATGACCATAGCCCAAATACATCATTTGTAATCAACCAGGTCTTTATTTTATTTGTCTGATTTATATAGCCATCCATCTCACCAAAAGTAACTTTGGGTAGAATACATAAAGCTTTTTCCATATACAATCCTTGTAACGTCTTCTTATATGGAAGCACAATGCTAAGTTTGCTCCCAGCATCCTTGGTGAGAAAGTGATATTCTGTATCCTGTTCCAGATTCGGGGTATTGGGGGACAACAAATATTTTTGGAAATGTGTCTGAAATTTTGGACAGATTTGAAGATTTGTATCTTCAAATACTCAGAATCTTTCAAGTGTGCAATTGGAGTACGCACAAAGGCTCCCTTCTTGAGGTTCAGCAATAGGATGCTTTTACATCCTACAAACCACCTTAAAAACCAGAATCTTGCTTTTTTTTTTTTCTAGGAGAAATTTTACAGTAGTATAAAATTTGGAAATGGTACATAATTATGCTAACCTTTACAGATTTGTTAGTATTACAGATCTTTTAGGATGGACTCTGAACTGTTCATAGCAGATTCAAAAGACAACTAGCCAGTTCAAGGTATCGTCAAAAAATGCAAGTCACAATGGTATGATTTAAGATCTGCCTGCTTAGCCTTAACCACACACAAAGTCCCTAGAGTTTAACCAAACACAGAAGCATTTGCACCTATCTATGTCTGAAAAAATGATCCCAGCTGAAGATAGCCATCACAATAGATCAACGCCACCTCAAATGCCCTTGATCTTGGGATCAAAGTTGGTATGGGATCTAAAATCTGGGCAGACTTTTGAGAGGGCAATGTCACTGTCCTCCTTCAGCCAGGACACAATAGTACATGCCAGATTAGCTCCTTCACCACTAGATAATGGATAGAGACAGTCTTGTCTGGCAGTACCCAGATGCCTCAACTATTTATAAAGTATCATTGGTCTTTCTCTCAATTGCAGTAGGAATTTCATTTATTTTAAAATAGGCCTATATGGTTATTATTATATTCCATGGTGGCTGAAATAGACTTATTGATCATAACAATTTTTCATCTTGTCATTATGGTTGTTATTATTCATTTCAGCGGATCTGGTTGACCTCAACAAGCTGGATATTCAGAGGTTAAATATGGTGGATTTGGGAATAAAATAAGTGATTTTCTCAAATGCTACTTTCTGCTGCTGATATATTTTTGAAAAGTTTGGAGCAAAAGAGAGAGGCACATACTCTTGGTCCATTATAGTTTACTCTGTTATATCATTGTATAGAGGCATATACTTTTTAAAAATAAATGAAGCACAAAAATATATGTATTAATGAAACATTAAAAAAATTATTTTTCAAAAAGTACGTAGACTAACAATATAGGCCTAGTGTATCTTTTGATTTTAAAATTTGTAGTGCTAAAGCATTCTTTGTACAAATTCAGCAGTTGCTGCAAACAGCAGGGCATGTTATTAGTTGATCATCATTGATCAGGGTGTTTCAAAATTGAAATTTTAATTGGATGTGAATATGCAAATTTGAATATAGGAAAGCAAAGCTACTGTTTGGCTATCTTGATGAGATTTTATTTTAAATTTATAAAACAGACAGCACCTCATCTCTTAAAGCAGTTGAGGATATTGTGGAATGAAGGTCTACAAAAGACATCAATCCTACATGTGAGAAAAGCTGCCTTTAGAAACATGTCTGTAAAATACTGACAGATGTCTTTCTATTAACAATCTTTTCACCTCTTAAATCATCACAAATTCTCCCTTCTGTCAGTGGGGAGTTCTTGTGTTCAAGGGGAGAAAAAACCCTGTACTCTACTTGAATTGATAAGAATTTTGTAAACTCCTAGCGAAGAAAAGACCACCTGTCTAGGTCACAATGATAAATTTGATTGAATATGGATGAGAGCTAGTATTAAGGCCTATCTGTTGGTGGTAAGGGCAGCAAAGAGACAATACTTACACAATACAATATCCACCCTTATTGAGTCCATATACCAAGGCCTCACCGCTCTATTTAAGGCGACACGAACCCTCCTGGGAAATGAGATCTCAGAGGTTTACTTACAGAGTCAGGTGGAGGAATTTACAGACCACCTATTGGACAAAACCACTCAAATTAGTTTCTAGTTGGACACTAGCTTTGATACAGGTCTGATGGAGGTGTCCTGAGTAAAGTCTGAATATCTGTGAATGGTTTGAACCTGCTGGGCCTGAAAAAGCAGACATGATCCATATGACTGTGAGCTTAGCCACCTGGTCCTTGGATTCATGCCCCTGCTGGCTAGTTAAGGCAACCTGGAGGTGTCATGTTCTGTCCATTCTTAATTCATCCTTGAGAGAGAGGGTTGTTCTTCCTTCTTTTAAGGGGGATTTGGTTTTCTATCTCCTCAAGAAGCCATCACAGAATCCCACCACACTAGATAAATTTGGGTGGCCCATGTGGTCCCTCTGTTAAAATCTATTTGATTTTTCTATATGGAAACCCATTCAGTACCAAAGGGTTGGGTTTGCAGTACAAATTTTATCTAATGTCTAACTAACCTCTCTGGCAAAACTAGTGGTGCTGGGTTTGGGTGGGGGGCTTCTGGATCTGGGATATAGAGCCACAGTGAGGAAAGACACAAAGTTTTTGTTTGTTTTGTTTTGTTTCCACATTAAATGTGAGCTTTGCTTCTGGAAATGTCCCTTCATGAATTATGTTGGAATTGGCATATTTACCACTTCTTGTAAGTTGAAGATGTTTAGGATCCTGTAGCAGGAGTTAGAGAGAGGTGATTTACATTAGTGTACCAATTCCAGTTTGAGTCTTACAATTGTACAAAAGTAAGTTAGTAACCTTAAAGATAATCCGTACATGAAAATAGTTCTTTGATTAGATAAGACGGGCAGAATATCAAGAATATACTTTACATCAAAATGAATAAATAATTTGATTTAATCTAATTATAATATGCCAAGAAGTACAAAATTGGCAACATTTTCAGATAGAACATTTTTTGATATTCATATATGGGTCATCTACTCTTATTATGGCAGAACCCTCCCATATTTAATGCACTTGTTCCCAAACTGGTCATTCATAAATGACAGAATATACTAATTGAGATAATAAAAATGTACAGAGGCAAGGAATAAAGAATTACAGTATCTAGTACATAATTGTAAATGGCTATTTTGGCATTTGTGTATGGTATTTCACTAAATTTTAAATTGATTTATTTTGTGCCTAATGGAGACTGATGTCTTTTCAGAAATAAATTGAGTGGTTTAACTAATAGCTGGAGGTGTGCAACATTGATTCATTTGATGTGATCATATGCTCTAGTGAGTTTCTAGTTTATTATTTTGATTTCTATGCCCCCTCCACTCACATGCAATTGGGTAGTTTACACAAGTACAAAAAGCAATAATATCTATTAAATTGTCATGCCAAGGGGGAGGGGAAATACATCTGGATGGATAGTTCATTGGTTTTTTTGCAAAGCACATGTATATTGAGATAGCTTGAAAATGTACCAAACAAGAGATCTAATTAATTTCTGTTGTGAATGTAACCCTCCCCCCCTCAAACTGAATAGCTAATATCAGGTTATTCTTTGTCATTATACACTGATATGAAGATGCATTACAGCACTGGGAGAACTGAACAATGTATTTTTCAAAATTCTAAATAACATACCAAATGTTCTCTTTATTTCCTAATGTATTCCTATTCCATTAACTGACTTAAATCCAGTTACAACTGGATTGATTAACATGAATGCATAGGTTGGTTCAGTTTTATTGCACTTGATAAAATAGGTTAAGCAGGTGCTGCAATAAATCTAAGAACTTGACATTCCTGTTATAATAACAAAAATGTTCCATTTGAAAGTTGGAGAAATTGAAAAAAAAGATCTAGGACCATAACACCATGACCTAAAAGTTTGCAAGCTCCCATTGAGAGATTCATGCAGCAAATATCAAACACTAGACCCTGATTCTTTCACTGATGGTCTTGTTGAATCTAACTCATGAGCAGTGATAAAAAGTTATGTGGTTTAAAGATGTGATGACTAATTTAGTTTACTGTAAGAGAGTTTAATGTTTAATGTTCTGCATTTTCAGATACAAAGTTTACATTTTTGGTGGGTAGGGTTTAGTTCATTTTCATTTTCCCTAGAACATTTAATTTGCTGGGAAAGGAGACTAACTCCTGGAGTTATTAGTCAGATTTATGCAGAAATAAATCAATGTAATGCAAATAGAGCTTTGTTATAACTCAAGAAAAATCAGGAACAAAATAAGAATATCAAGTTGGATAGCCGCTTTTATTAGCAATGTTGCAACACATCTAGAAAATGTCTGGGGCTTATGTCAGGACACTACCATCCTGCTTTTTCATAGTCTTGAGTCTCCTGTTGCGGACTCTGGATATTGCTGCTTAAGACATTGGAAAATGTGTTCATAACTTTGGATGTGAAACCACTGGAAGCTGTCTCTCAAGATTGTGGTCAAGGAATTGTATCCTTGCATTACCAGCTAATTTTTTTGGTACAGCCTTTGTCAAGCTTTTTACCCTGGAGGAACCCTTGGAATAAAGTTTAGGTCTCAGGGATCTGGGTAAAGGTGTCAAAAAAGATGACAATTTCACAATAGAATTCACTTCTAACCTACACAGTTCACATATACAAAACCAGCAAAACAACAGGCTAGCAAGTGACTTGAACATGTAAAAATCCCCACCACTGTAAATGCAACATTGTCAATGTGCGAAGTTCAAAAAAATATGATTTTTTCCCCCAATCACAATGTCTTGTGCAAGTCCTAGAAACTTGTCTCAGAAACTCCAACTGAGTTGGTGATGCATGATGAACAAGATTTATCAAAAGTCTGTCAAGAAATAAAAGGCTAGGGACAGAAGAAATGGTTGGACATTATTTTCCTTTATGGTGCGTTCAGCTTATGCCATGTACAGAGAAAGCTCATATATGAAAAAAAGGAGAAAGGGGGAGATAGACAGAGATGGATGGATTTGGGCACCATGCAGTCACTTTAATATTTCATGGTTTTCAGTAGCGGAGTGATTCTGTCAAATGTATACTTCCCAAGGCAAGAAATTAAGCTTTTTAAAAAATGATCTGCAACAATTGTTCCCAAGCTGCAGAACAAATTTCTGAATTCCCGACCATGGTGCAAATCCCAGCATATTAGCTGAGAACAACAAAGAACTATACTGAAATGGATTTGAGCAAACAATTGACTTAATTAATTGCTTAATATCTAGAGACTACCTGGTTACCTGGGCAAGTTTAAGGACCAGTTCAGTTACATCTAAGTCTTGAAGGAATTTGTTGGAACCCTTTATTAATATCTTTCTTATGTTATCTGTGAGGAATTTTTGTTATCTCTGTTATGTTATCTTTGAGTCTTATAGAGAATGGGCTAGTGTTGAAAGATTGGAAAAGGAAAGAAAGAAAACCTGGATAACAGTAGATAAGCCAGATTGCTATCATTATCAAGTAAAATTTGGGATGAATTATTAAACAATTGGTTTGTATTTAGAAAATAATATATTATTTTGTAGGATCCAGCACAATCTCTCTCTCCCTCTATCTCTCCTTCTGTCTCTCTTTTTTCAACCTGTTAGTTGATCATGAAAATATTTTGGAAATAGCATTTTTGACTTCAGCAAAGCATTTGACAACATTTCCCATGAGATTCTAACATAGAATGCAGGGTACCAGTTATAGGGTACCCTGTTTTAAGGAAGACATTGACAAACTAGATTGTATTTAGAGAAGAATAATCAAGATGATAAGGGACCTGAAAGGAAACACTTATGAGTAATAGTTGGAGACTTGGTTATGTTTAGCCTGGAAAAGAAAAGTCTGCATAAAAGTGTTGTTTTCAAAAGCGGCAAAAATTGTTCAAAGTTCAAAGACAGGACAAGAAATGCTGGGATTAAATTACAAGGAAGTAGATTTTGGTTGGACCTTAGAAAAACATTCCTAATGCTAAGTGTTGCTCAACAATGGAACAAATGGAGTCTACCGTAAGAAATCAACCAGGAAATCAACTCCATGGAAGGATAAAACTAATTTTGAGATTGGCTGTAATAATAAACTTGTAAGTCTGATTGTGCTGAAATTTCTCCCAACCTTCTTATACTCTAGTGCAGGGGTAGACAACCTTGGCTCTTTTATGACTCGTGGACTTCAACTCCCAGAATTCCTGAGCCAGTGATGCTGGCTCAGGAATTCTGGGAGTTGAAGTCCACGAGTCATAAAAGAGCCAAGGTTGCCTACCCCTGCTCTAGTGAATTAGGGAGGTGTCTGCCTGAGCTGCTTTTAAATATTATCTTGTTTCATTGGACTTAAAAAATATATTTTGTGCCCTTTTGTGTTGGTAACAGGTCTTGTATGTTTCTTAGTCTCTATAGTCCTATTTACAAGGATCTTTGAAATATTTTTGGGGCATTTTGGAAGTGAAAGTACTCTATGATTAAAAATTCCTGAGGTGGGAATTTTCTTTCCTCCCTTAACAGTCTATCACACTTTTCACAGTGCTGGTTAACATCTTTGCTTCATTTAGTGGTAGTGTGACTATTTCTTTTTAAGAAATCCTACTCAGTTTATAATCTACTTTTTCCACTCTGGCAAATATTCAAGGCAGCTACCAAAATTTTAGAACAGAAAATGGAACAAGTCTTATCATGCTTGGCTAAGCTTATTGACAACAACCCACAGCACACTGTGAGCTTGGCAGGATGCTTAAATGATTATGGCTAAGTATCATTATTTTCTCTTCCACAAGATAGCTATAATCATCCTTTTTCAAAGCTCATCAAGTCTAAAAACTGTCTGCTGATGGATATTAAATGAAAACTCACCTCAAAATCTCCCCAGTTAAAGTGCATATTTTGCAAATTATGGCTAATAATAAAATCGACCCCTTTTGGGGGCCCTCTTTGTATGTCTCTACCAACACTTGCATTGCTGCCAAGCAGCATGAGGTGTCCTTAAATACTGAGCTTCCTTGATGAACTGTCATGATGCTTGGCTTTAATTTCTCTCCTAATAGATTTGCATGGGAATGATAACCGGAATACCTATGGCTGGCCAACTGGTTTATCTGAACTGGTGAGAGACAGTTCAAGCTCCCTTTTATCCTCACACCTTGTGTCTAATGTGCATCCATAGGCTATTTGATTCCGTCTCTTTCTTCAGCTTCACTTTATCAAAATGATTCCATTGCTTGTTTATGTGAAAGCATAAAAGCTAGAATAAACTGAATAGCATTAGCTACTTCAATGAGTCCTTTGTTGTAAACCAATATTCTTCTGTATCTACTACTTTGATACAGAAAAGCCGGGGAAAAGAGGAGAATAATAGTTCTTGCTCATAATCCATACTGGAGCTGTAAAGCTCTTAAAGAGAGACATAAATGAGTGAGGTGTAAAGGAAAAGAAGTGCTTCCTCCTAGTCTCTTTTCAAGACAATGTTCAGACAGAGAAAATGATCTCAAAGCTGTTCCTATTTCAGAATGATCTAACTACTTGATATGAGGATTTTGAGAATAAAGACTTTCCAAAGGTGTGGCGATTGGGAAGAGGAGAAGAAATGATATTTCTCTTCTTCTTCAGAAAGAAATGGAACATTCATCATAAATCACCTATAGTTATAGTTCAGGGTTTTCTTTTAATTACTTTACTATTTTTAGAGCCTGATGACAGAGGAATAAATACTTGTTGTGTCTTATTGTGTCTCTCTGGAAAAAATAACTTCAAAAAGTCTAGATCAGGGGTGTCTTTAAGACCTGTGGACTTCAACTCCCAGAATCCCCCAGTCAGACAGGCTGGCTGGGAAATTTTGGGAATTGAAGTCCACCAAGTCTTAAAGTAGCCAAGGTTGTACAACCCTGGTCTAGATCAATCTATTGTCTTCTTACTAGGCTACTAGGGTACTTATTAGGGTAAGTGGCCTATTTTTTTTAATTTAAATCTGAAGTTGGCATAATGCTTGTGTTGAAGGAAAAGTCTTCATCATGGTTCAGTCCAAGCCGGGAATAAACAACATGGCAACTGCTTTAGAAAGAAGGTTGTAGTTTATTGAAGAGGAGAGCCAGATAGGAAGATGGTTCTGGAAGAAAAGAGAGTGAGCACATGTAGGGAGTGGGTTTTTATACCCTCTAGAGACTTTTGTTTGGAGTTGTTCTTGTGGCATGAACTTTGACTTGAGTCTGAGTGTGCCTTTCTGGTATTCTGATGGTGGTGGGTTAATCTTATTATGTTCCAAACGTCATATCCTGCTTCCCTGGGGCTGTGGCTGATGACTTAGATTTTTGGTATGAGGGGTTGTTGATTCTAGGGATCTTTCTTCCTAATCCCAGTTTCCTGACTCCAGTCTTTCTGACAAGATTATCACATCTGCATTTCTGCAAACTTGGTTTCTGTTTGGGACAGAGAGACTTGGGGGGGGAGTGGTTTCTGCCTTTAAAATCCTTTAGGGAAATATATTCTGCCTTTTAAATATTTCCAAGAATATTTCTTTCTCGGGGGTGGGGGCTGACTTCCTACACTTCACAGTTAAAGATGATGAGTTTAACAGGCAACTGATCAGTTAGGAACTGACTATTGGTAGAAATTTAAAATCTAATGACAAAATCTATTTCTGTTGGCATCAATTCTGTCTGAATCTTGACAACTTAAATTCTGCTAGAATATTCCTGTGAATAGATTGCTGTAGTTCATCTCAGGGTACTGAAAATACAGATCAGGATAAGAATATTCTGGGGATTGTCCATGTTGCTATAATTTATCAGTATTTATTGTTAGCCTATATATATTACATATTTAGGACCTCAAGGAAGCATTTTCCATTTTTCGCTGACCTTATCTAAGATACATAATTGTCTGGGGCTAATCATTCAGTGAGATCTTCCATGGCTAAGAGACTTAAACTAGGTTTCCCTGGTCTTAATCCAACATCTTTACTACATCATGCTGGGTAAAATGAATACTGAAATGGAAGCTGACTAAAGGTTTGAGTTATTTTAGAACCAACCTCTTCCTTTTTTTAAAACAAAAACAAAAACCTTTCACTAGTTACCCTGAATTTTGAGCTGGGAAACAAAAATGTTGTTTGATCAACATAGTTAAATCACATTTAACACATATGTGTTGAATTAATATGCTGGTTGTGATCCAGAAAACTGCTGTACACATCTCCAAAATTTTATATTCAGTTACCAAGTCAAAAGCTGATAAACCCAATGAATGTAACTGACGAATGTGGTACACAGAAATGCTTGGTGTGCGTGATCTTTGAAAACCCATTGAGTGCCAAGGATATTGAACATCCTCACTATAAAAGTGACACTGAGTGATTTATCAGTCTCTCATTCAAGCGACTGTGTTTGCTTGCTTGTTTTTGCTTAAAACAGCTGTCAGCTGCACTGAGGAAAATATATTGCAAATGATCTCTGTTAGTCTTTCAGCTCCAATCTTTAGTCCAGGAGGTGAGATGTGATGATTCTGATGATTTTTTCCCAAGTACTACATTCGGATGTCTTTGCTTAGTTACAGGTTTTCCCACTTTTCAATCTGTTGTAAGTCACATTAGTCACAAGAGGGCGGTGTGCTCATAGTTTCTCCAAGTTCTGTAACATCTAAGAAACTGCATTTACTAATTGAAAAATTCTTAAGTTCCAATTGAACTGCTCTTTTGGGTTGTTTTATTTTGCCTTTGTATTTTTTCTTAGAAGATCATTGCATAGCATGGATGAATAATACATGGGAATCTAAGAGGATTCTGTCTGTGGATTTGTGTTTGAAAATTGGACCATGGACCTCAGGGCTTTGATATGTTTTGTTAGTTAGTTGTTTGTGGCAATAACTACCGTATGTAACGTATTCTCCAAAGTTTAATACATTCAGTTGGTGTGTTTTTGCTTTATCTTAGATATATTAAGTTTCTCCCCTTTTAAAAATGGAGCAATTGTTTTTTAGAGATACTTTTTTCATTAAAATTATAATTAAATTAATTACAATTAAACCAGCTGTTCTGTATCTTAATTTACATTGAAGTCACTAATAAATGTATTATTTAACCAGCTTATATTTCTTGCTTGCCCAATCATTTCCCATCAAGTCTGTGGTTTGTTTTTTTTTTGGTTTTTTTTTTTTTTTGCCACTACATAAATAAACCACTTCCAGACCATCTGTTCTCATTTGGCCTTCCAGGGACCCAACCAGTATGCCTATTGCCACTGTAATCAAGCCCATTCATTTTACTATTGGTTGCCCTCTTTCTTTCCACTTGTCCCAGCATTAAAGATTTCTCAAGGGAGTTGTGTTTTCACATGATGTGATTCAACTTCTGGATTGATTTATTCTATGATTCATTTGTTTACTTTATTAGCTATCCATGGCATACTCAAAAGTCTTCTGTGGCATCTGAAGCTCTTTCCCAAGGCCTTCATGGTTACTTTGCCAAATACTAATCTGGGGCATATTTCTTGGTTGCTGATCCCTTTACATTGATAAAGGCTGATTGTGGTTCCTAATGTCATTAATTTGATCTTTATATTTAATCTCAGTCCTATTTGTACAGCTTACATAGGTAAGGATAATAATAATAATCTTACAGTAAATATATTTTCATTCTCAGCAAGTTACTAAATATATCTGTATGAAGGATTAGTAAGACAAATTATGAAAAGTTAATGTACCTAAAGTACATTTGACCTAAAAAGAAATGACAGTGATATGTTTTTAACAATGTATTTTTTAACAAGTAGCAAGTAAATAGTCTCATAAGAGCCAGATAGATTTTATATTAGTTTCAGGTAATTAATTGTTGAAAGCTATAAGCACAATAACACAGTATATTTTTAAAATATGTGTGTTTTATAGTTTATTTCATTTTTTTATTTCTACAATTTTAAGTTTAAAAATATTTGTAAGCACTATTGGCGTCATATGTTTTTGTTTTATGTTATTAGACACAGTAGGGATTTAAACAATTAAATATTTTAAGTGGCACTTGGGATCTTTTTCTTTCCCTGAATTCTTTAGAAAGGACTCACATAGTTCTTTCTGTGAGATGTTATTCTGCCACAATATAGCATGAAACCACATGAACACGTTGGACTGTATTAGCCTTCTCCAACCTGCTGTATGGGAGATGAACACTTCAGTTGTACTTAGCCAACATGACTTTGCCTAACCACCATATCAGTCTGGGAATACTAACAGAAGAGCATATCTGTAGCCCAGGGTTCAACCGTGGAATCCTTGGTGATCTCTGAACTTGGTTGTTTCCTTGAAAAGGTTTCATTATTAGCCGGAAATGAAATGTCTGCAAACAAACAATCAAGCTCAGATGACACAATTTTGGGAGTTAGAATCCAGTGGTCTACACTGGGAAAGATTGGACTGCATAATATCTATAGATATTTTCAGTCATCCAGGTCATGGTTGTCCCAAATGTGCTTTTTCAAGAGGCAACTGGAGTTTGTTTTCCTTTGAAGAAGTTTCACGTCTCATCTAAGAAGCTTCTTCAGCTCTGACTGGATGGTGGGGAATAGAAGGATCGATATTGCTTGCAGACAGCTGGTCATTTACAATCTTTTAGAGAGTCGTTGACAACTACTGAAAGACAATGCCATCGACAAACCACAATAATACTGCCTTTACCCTGGGGAAGCCACTCCATGCATATATGGACTCCCCAAATCCACAAAGAGGGAACTCCACTCAGATGTATTATCAGCAGCATCAAATTTGTCATCTACAATCTTGCAAAATATCTAACCACTTTATTAGGTCCTCTAGTTGGCAACATCACCCATCATATCAACAATTCACAAGTCTTCGCCAGCAAAGTTTTGAAACTAAAACTGGACTTGGATGAGACCAAGGTTGCCTATGATCTGACTTCCCTCTTCATCTACATTACAACAACTGAAGCTGTTACCCAGGTCACTTCCAACCCTATTACTCTATGTTCTAAGTCTCCTTCAACTCAAGCTCGGCTAATTTTGAGTTTATGGGTTCATTGTGTAGCTTTCTTAGCAGCAGTATAAAAATGGTTGCCATTATTGCTATCTGACTTCCAATCTAATCTACAGCCTTAATATTCCCCAGAAATTTCTGCAATTCTGCTTACCTCCTAACCCCAGCAAGGTTAGCTACCAGGTATTGGCACAATATTTTTATTGCATCATTTCCCCTTTGGTCATTTACATAGAAGGTATCGATAGAAAGGGCACATGTAAAGGTAATAGCAACTCTCTGAATACAAGAAGAGGATTAAAGTAAACTATGAAGGGAGAAGCAAAGTTATAATAAAGTTACTTCTCCCTGTAACAGTGAAAAAAACAGAAAAGAGAAATAAGATAAAGACAAAGCAGCCAGCAAGGAATTGCAATAATCTAACCAAGATAAAAAAATCAAAGAACCAGCAGGATTAATAGAAAGAGTGGGGGGGAGGATATTAATTTGAGAAACTGAAAATGACAGACATTATCAGTGCAGAAATGCAAGAATGAAAAAGGAAAGACTCCAAAAGTCTACCTGAAAGTCTAATTCATTTGAA
>NW_015388498.1:66082-82541 GCF_001527695.2 Protobothrops mucrosquamatus
AGAGAGAGAGAGAGAGAGAGAGAGAGAGAGAGAGAGAGAGAGAGAGAGAGAGAGAACACTGACAAAAAATGGTCATGGAGAAAAGAGAAGAACCAAAAAATGTGAATAAGAAGAATGATACCCCAAATGTCATGCTGATAAATCTGGAATTTTGAAAACATGTTGTGATGCTCTCACAAAACACCTGCTAGCAGTCTGATCCATTCACAGAATGGCTCCTGTGGGGGGATATTACCCTTTCTAAAGCATTGAATTACCACAAGGTTGCTTCTCTTGCGAGTCCTTCTATAAGAACACTGCTTACTATCTTTGTCTTTTTCCAGGCAGATGGGCACCTCTCCAAATGAAGCATTGAGCTGCCAGTGCAATGCCCCTAATTTTAATTTCCCGAGAAAGAAGATATAGATGCTCGGGGAGTTGCTTTGAAACATGTCAACTTGGTTTTTAATTAAAATATTTTAGTTGATGTATAAACATTAAATGGGCAGGGAGGCTGGTGGGTGCCAAAATCTGCAGTTTTGTGATCCCAACTACAGCAGATCACAAAGCCCTTATGGACTATCAGAGTAGAAAGGATGTGATCATGTGGTAAGATTCAGAGAAAGGTAATCCAAAGAAGCAGCAAACTTTTTCTCTTTTAAAATTTACTATTTTAAAACTGGAACTGAAATATTCTTAGGCAAGTAGAAGAATATATGCCAGGTAAACAGAGAAGCAAAATGGTATTGAGGGGTCCTTGGTGCTCTCGGAGCTTGCTTGTTTTCTTGCAGATGTTTCATTACCCAAACTAGGTAACATCATCAGTACTAGTTGAATTGTGCTAGTTGAAACAGTAGCTGAATCGTATATTTTACTGCAAATAAGATCCTAGTATATTCTCTTTGTTAGAAGAAATACTCCTCTACAAGTTGCACTCAAAAAATAGATAGACTTAAATAGTTTGAGATTTCCCCTCAAATTGTATTGAATTGTATACACAACCTAAATATCTCACAACAGATATTTTCTGAGCTTCAGTTTCTCTAACTTGTATGGCTTTCACATCTGTTCTTACTGATATATATTTATTCCTATATTTACCTAATGTTCTGCTTGGTAGGACCTTTATCATGGTTAAAAAAAAATGATGTTGAGCTCAGCTGCAGAGTAAATAAAGATTCAGAATCAAGAGGGTCATTTAAAATTAATTATCAGAATGGAAAAATTGAAAAACTTCAGCCAGTATAACTTGGTATACTGAGATCTGAAGTTAAAAAAAAAACTCCAGCAAATTAAGTTTCTGAATTCAGGTAGGTGTTAGATTTTGTAATGTAAAAATGCCAGTTCAGAAAACAGAAGAAAATGTCTGACAAGATGAGAGATGCATTTGGAAAAAACTGACAAAATAGTAGATTAAGAATGGATGCAGCAAATAGCCTTGAAACAGTTGTTGGACAGATTGGCATGTAACCCAAATTGTGGAAGAAGTGGGTTCATCCTTTTCCTACAGCAGAGGGAAATTAATCACTTTCCCTGTCTTCCTGGGAAAGCCAAGTATAAATCTCAGAAATAATGACTTCTTGTATAAAAAGCAGAGTTTCCTTTCTTGGTCAGCTCTTTATAACACTGATTTTTTATGAAGTTAACAAGAAACTTCTGACTTCTGTACCTCATGAATGAACTTATCTCATTTAAGGTACAGCTAAAAGCAACAGTGAAAAGATAAAGTATGACACCCATTTGTATCACAGTCTTAAATATGATAGATTAGATAGATAGATGGATGGATGGATGGATGGATGGATGGATGGATGGATGGATGGATGGATGGATGGATGGATAGATAGATAGATAGATAGATAGATAGATAGATAGATAGATAGATAGATAGATAGATAGATAGATAGATAGATAGATTGTAAATGAGGTCACATTGATACGTTCTGATTTGTTTCAGTTTACCTTTCTATAAATACATGATTGTAGTGATCATATTTTCTTAGAAAAATAAAGGAAAAAAATGTAAAAAGGGCCAAATAGGAAAAGTTCATAAGAAAAAAAATGTTTATTATGTAACTTGCTTTACAAAGAAAAATTCAAGAGTAAAACCAATAAAATAAGTAATCTAAAGGACAGCTTTTGAAATAAAGGACTGGCCTTTATAATAAAAAGACATATGGTCACTGAATACATGATACTAAATAACTTCAAGTATCATAATCTCACATAGCTTTCATAATAGAAATTTGATATAACTTGTGCACCTTTCTAATTTTCTACCTTCTTGAATTGGTTCATCGTTAAAATGATTCATATTAATTACAGTAGAGTAGGCTCATATTAATGAAGTTTGGAGCAGTTTTCTCTTTTAATATATATATTAAAAGGTTTGGATCCAACTGGTAAAATGGGAAAACATGGCTTCCAGAGCATTCTATTTCTTTAATATAAGTGTTATCCTTCATAATTCAGCTGAATTATATATTTGACCATCATGGTGAAATCACTCTTTTTTATAATAAGAGTGATTTCACCCTGATTTAATGTAGTTGCACAATGCAGGTCATACCCATCTTAACTAGACTATAAGTAATCTAGCTGTCAGCCTGTCAAACCAGTCTCTGGTGCATCAGTGCTAATCAGGCATAATGAAAAGAAGAACATTTTTGATTTCCTCTTCTAATGAGGTGCCAGTAAATTTGTCTTGTCACTAACCCTCTTGCCTTGCTGTAATTATTCAGTTTTTGATCAGCTGGATGCTAATCTATTTAGCATGGAGGAGCCTGGGGAGAGGGAAAGCAGAGTTTAATAACATTTTGGGAATCAAACCTGTTTAAAGATGACCTGTTAATCCACTTTCATGAGAGGGCGTATATGACTGAAGCTTCATTACTTTGCCAGGGTCTTGAGCAGAGAATTGATACTTGGTAAAAGTGTTTATATTTATTTCCAGCCCTGTTTAAGGATTTACCTTAATTTAATTCTCCCCAGACAGGATTTGACCACTACTATCATCTCACTTTGTTGGACACATTTTTATTGCAAAGTTTGTGACTAGGCTTGTTTATTTATTAATCAAATTTATATAGCTGCCATCTCCCCCAAGGGGGAATCTGGGCAGCAGATGTCAATAAATAAACAGTCAATATAAAAACAATAAAAGTTTTATAAATCACAATAACAGCAAACCCCCCCCCCACACACAAAAGAACATTTATTTAAAGTACAGTATGATGGCAACAAGCAATTTCTCCCAGATACTAACTAGGGAAGATTCCTGAAAGTGAAAAGAAATTTTTCTTCTAAAGTAAGTAGGCTTCCTTTACATGTGAGCACCAATAAGTTACATATTGGCGTTGTTGGGTATAGTCCTTGGTCAACAGATAATATGTGGCTATCCAATTTATCTTTTCATATATTTAGCAGAAACTGGAAATGGTTGGTGACTATTTCAAAACTATATATGTGAGCTTACTTTCCTCTTTAACTGTTACTATAGAGTTTCTTGAAATTATCTTTATTACCATGTGGTCTCAATTAGATTGTCAGTCCACTCCCCACTTCGTCAGTTTCTTCATCATGTCCTTATTGAGCTGTGGCTCCCAGACACACTAGTTTCAGCTGATGAAGACTTAAGGTTTACTTGTGGCAAGGCCCATAGTGTGTAAACCTTTGACACAGGGGTGTCAAACTGCCGGCCCGCGGGCCAGGCGCGTCATCCAGAAGCCGCGCCCACTCCATTGCTGGCAATGGCAAAACTATCCTGATACATTGCGCAATGTCACGTGATGTAACGAGTTTGACATGTCTGCTTTGACATATACATACATTTGGATTAATCAACAACTGGATCAAGTGCTGGATAATGCAAAATAGCAAGAATGCAGTCCAAAATGGATTCCATGTGAATGTTACAATCTGAATGTTGTATGCTGCCCTGAGTTATTTTGTTTGAGTTGGGTGGCTATATAAATCCGCTTAATACATAAATACATTTGGAAAAGTAATTACATTTCTAATTATATCCAGGACAGCCTTTCCTAACATAATGTCAAGAGTCATGCTGGCTGTGAACCATGGAAGATGAAGTCTACATATTAGGATTAATATAAATGAGTAATACCTAAGTAGAAAAGTCTATAGTCCTTACGAAGCATCTGCTAAAACACAATGAATTTACATATGTTGAGCTATAATATGGATTGTTTAGTTTTAGGTTAGCATGAATCTAGATAGTTATGACTTATACTTGAAGTCCATAGTTTAGCATGTGCAAACCCATTCAACATATCAACAGTTAAGGCTTCTGGAGATGTGAGTGATATAAAACTCACATCTCCAAAATATTGATCTGTGTATCCTTTGTTCTATGCTTAAATTAAGGAGGTATACTGTTTATTGTGATAACTAATTTTGCATGAACATGAAATTGATATGGATTGATCTAGACTGGTCTGCATATACCTACCTAGCAGAAATTAAATAGCTCAGTTTAACAAAAGCAGCTTCTTCTTTGTATGAAGATCCTAATAGCAACACATTTTAGCAATAAAGGCATGCATTTAGCAAAATGCATGCCTTTATTGGCTGACAATTGTTTCTTCCATAACAATCCTAGGTTTTTTTTTCTTATCCCTATTTAAATAAAGTCTTATTTCTCTGACTTGGTGTTGAATGACTGAATAAGAACCATAAGGAGTGCCTCTCTCTCTCCCCCCCCCTCTTTTCCCTGCCACAATAAGGAGGTGTTTAGAATGCGTTGCCTAGGGATTTAAATGGTAATGTGATGGGAACCTGAAAGGAAAAGTCTCTGCAATTAGTAAATCTCTCTTATTGTGACAGCTCTATTATTAAACTATCATAAATGCAAGTCTGTTAATCAGCTGTCTGCTCAATTCCCCCCCCCCCCCCGCTTACCCTGTACTAACGCCTTCTTGATTTTGCACTTTATAATTGTAGGGACATATAAAGGCCCTTCTCTGTTATCTTTAGAAAGAGAGGCCACATACAAAGAACCCAAAGTAGAAAATTAGAATGCGTGTCAGGATATTCTAGGATGGGGAAGTGACCGGTCAGCATTTTAAAGGACCATGCAGGAAATAAAGTGCTTTATATGGGCCAAAATTGAAGTTTAACTATATAAGGTGAATGTATTCACTGAACCAATGAGAAATGGACACATTGAGCTATGCATGTTTATAAGCATTATAAACATTCCCCTGCTGCTATCTGCTATCTGTAAGACAGATCTAGGGTTGGTTGCCAAACAACCAACTTTGTTCTTCACCTGTTGGCCTTCTCTACTCATTTGGGGTAGAACTGTTATTCTACAACATAAGGTGACCTGATTTAGCACTCAGTTCTCCTGTAGAGGGGCACCTTGGTGCAGCTGAGGGGCGAGAATGAGAAATCTCGTGAACTGTCAAACATGTCTCACCTTCTGAAGCTTTGAGTGTATCCCTGATGCTGAAGGACACATGGGAGCTGTCTTTTTAAGCTCATATTAAGCATTTGTTTTGAAGGAGGAAAGAGGGCAGAAGGGCTGCAAATACATAAATGTGGTTTTACTACCTTTTTTCTCTTTCCAAGAAAGAGATGATGTACATTCTAGGAGACATGGGTGCTAATCCGACATAATAAACTAATGTAGAGATGTCCTTGGAATTCTTTACAGGACAGAGCGGAAATAGACCACACTGCCAATGAAAAATCTTGATTTCTTATTCCAGTGGACCAGAGCTGGTTATTGGGACTATCCTGCCTCTTTACTGAAGTAATTACACTGGTTTCTGGTCTGTTTCCACCCACAACTGAGAATGATTTCTTGATGCTCTAAAAGCTTACTTCGAGCTTTTGATTTTCAGATTGATCGGAGAAGCTATCTCGCATAAGAGGGCACGTAGTCTTCATTTGGGTGGTTACTTCAAAATGAGAAATGTAGTTCCAAGAGAAAATAACCTTCTCCTGACTGATAGCATTTTGATTATTGTACAGAAATAATTCTTTTGAAATTTGAAGGACTGTAGAGATTGTTTGTCTTTCTAACTTTTTACCGTTTTGGTTAAATTTTGTGTGTTAAATACACATTTGGGTTTTTTTGTTTTTTTTTTAAGATGGAAGTTTCTTCTCTGAGCATACAGTAGAAGATGAAGTAGTTTTAATAATAAGATGTATTTATTAATATGTACCTGCCCTTTTTCCTCCTTGTTCCACATTTGACATGATTGCCTAATTACGATATTTTATTCAGTTCCCTTTTATTTCCCTTTGGTCTTGTACAGTTATAAAAAATATTAGATGATTAAAATAACACATTTCAATGCTACAGTGCTTTCTTATTTTAGAAATCTGAGCTACCGGTGAATCTGTTTGGATATCATTGTCCATTTTGTAACAATTTTATCGCTTAGCTCAGGAGTCTTCAAACTTGGCCCTTTTATGACTTGTGGACTTCAACTCCCAGAATTCCTCAGCCAGGCATGCTGGCTTGAAGTTTGAAGACCCCTGGCTTAGCTCTTCTTCATGCAAGATGGTGATGTTTTACCATGTTGGATGGAATTAGTGTCAAAGCAAAGCAACCAAGCAGAGCGTGATTTCTATTGTGGAGCTCTTAATAAAATCACCTAACCCAGTCATAGTCTTACACCTGCTTCCCTCTTTCACCCAAAGCTGCAATACCAGACAAATATACAACTTGTTACATCTTCGCTTGCCTCTGGCTTTCTGCAAGAATGAGAGCCTAAAAGTGGCCTATCATGTAGTATGTCTGTTGTCTCTGCTTTCTCTAGCAGTGAGTTAGAGGTAGGCTGGGGGACAAAGTAGTTCCACATGACTTGCTAAATTACTCCAAGGAAGCTTCTGCAGAAGCAAAGTTCTTCTGTAGTTGTCATAGCACTTAGAGACAGATAAATTTAGCTGCATCTCTAAAACATAGACCTTGACCTACAGGTCATCGATTGCATATCCATAATAAAAAGATTGTCTTAGGGATTGTGGTAGAGGAATAGAAGTGTTGCTATTTTAATGCAGCTGTCTTGAATGGGAGATTCCAATAATGAAAGCCAGATGTGCTTTAAGTAAGAGGTTTGCAATTTCTGGATTAATCTGGGTAAAGGTTAAAATGCTTGAGATTCAAAAATGAAAGGCGGTTTGCTACTCCTTATGGTGACTGACATTCAGTAAACAAGCTATGAACATGGAATAAATACAGATGCATAGGCTGTATGTGTTCCGTACCTCTTGGGAAGCTCAAGACTCCTTGAAAAATAAAGGGCTTATGTGTTCCTAGGTTCATCTTCTCCAAATTGACAATGAATATGAAAGATATAAGTGGAGTTGCTCTAGATGCTCTCTCTCTCTCTCTCTCTCTCTCTCTCTCTCTCTCTCTCTCTCTGTCTCTGTCTGTGTGTGTGTGTGTGTGTGGTTCATATTCCACTCTTAACAGCAGCATCAAAGAAGGCAATGTTGTGTTCTGTTGGATTGAGAAGCATGGCAGAAGAATATCTACATATATGTTCTCTAAAGTACCATTCCTTATTTAATGCCCTGCTAGACTACAATGGCCACCATATTTAGCCCAGTGGATGTTAACTTGTGTTGTAATATTGAGACACAGGGTCTCAATAGACACAAGGGATGCTCCCTCTAATATAGAAGAAAAGAAGACTAAGTAATGCTGATTCTCTCTCTAAAAGCAGATTCCAAGTTATTCATCTTGGCTGATCCTATTGTACAATGCTAGAGTTTGCTTTCCTGCAGTATTTCATAGAAGTTTAAATGCCTTTTGGTGAGTAAAAAGGAAGAGGCCAAGAGCTAGGACATAAGACAGACACTCATTTCAAATATATCACTGGCAACTATCCATGACTTAGTCCCTCTGTAGCCCTGGTATAAATGAGCTGAATTGGAGGAACACTTGGAATACATCTGCATTGGGTTGCTATGGTTACTTTAACTGGAAAGCATGGATAAGTAGCTTGGGCAATGCTTCCAAGCTGGAGACAGTTGAATCAAGCAAAAGCCTACAGTATGTGTAAGAATTTTTGATGCTCATAAGAAGGTTGAAGCCTACAGTCCATTTATCGTAATACATGTACAGTCCCTTGTGGATTATGAGAGTCCTGAGGTTTACCTGAAAATCATGAGCAGCTCTATTTCATTAGTTTCCCACTTGGATATCTTATTTCAGGGGTGTCAAACGGCTGGCATATGGGCCGGATGCGTCACACGCAGGCCACACCCATCCCAGCTCCGCAAAGACCAAAAAACATGATATGTCACGTTACATCATGTGACGTGATCAAGTTTGACACCCATGTCTTATGTTCTTATCTGTTCCTTCTGATGCCATGTCAAACTTGAGAAAAATATGCTGACTTTTCGCACCGAAATCAAACTCCTTTACTAATTATTTGGGTACTTGGGTATGTTTACTGTTTCTTCCTCATGAGTCCCTTGATGTTCTGCTATTAGGAAAACTGGGTTTCAGAAATGCCAATGCAACATCAATTGAGCAGATGAATTTTTATTGTTGTTGTGGGGTAAGGAGACTTTGTGAAATGGGCATGTGATTACCACTTTCTGAACCCTGAACATGCATAGGACAGATGGCAGAGTACTTGAATTTTATTTTTTACTGTGGTGGCACAATACATACTTACATTACCAGCTAAGTGGTGCTGGAATTTAGCATATAATGTTAGCAAAATCCAGAAACACGATCAAATTATGTTTAGGCAAAAAATCTATTAATTATAACTGATTGAGTATTAATTACAAATTATGATCAATAGCCATAGTTTGTTCTTGGTCTGTAACCAGGATGTGTCCTTGGCTCATTTGGGGCAGTTGTAGCTTAGGCAATCTTTGAACAGTCACAAATTATCATGGTTTATAGGAGAGTCCCAGAAAACTACCTTGTGGCATTGCCAGAGGAACTATGGCTGATATGTCATAAGCCTATTGCATTTGGCAGCTTCTATGCCTATTCTTGATGCTTCACCTGTTAAAAGAGCTCCAGGTCCTATGATCAAAATGGGACACTCTTGTTGCTGAATTTCAGCAGTGCAATCTCAGTGCTTTGGGAGGCCACATGCATCTCCCACATTGCCCACCCTTGTCTCAGTATTTGAGATTGTATTTGCCTTTGCATTAACATTCTGTGGAGTTTCTCAATCATCCAAGTCATGGTTTTTCCAAAAGTGCTTTTTCAAAAGGCATCTGGACTTTTTGGGGTTTTTTTTCCCCCTTGAAAACATATCACTTCTCATCCAAGAAGTTTTTTCAGGACTGAAGAACTAAAGAAGGTTCTTGGATGAGAGGCGAAATGTTTTCAAGGGGAAAAAAATGAGAAAGTCCAGTTGCCTTTTGAAAAAGCACTTTTGGGATACTCTGGATCAGACATCTCAAACTCGTGATGTCACGTGACTGTCACTATCAGGACAGTTTTGCCATTGCCAGCAATGGGGTGGGCGCGGCTTCTGCGTGATGCATCCGGCCCATGGGCCGGCAGTTTGACACCCCTGCTCTGGATTAACAATTTAATGAGTAAAAGAAGCCCAGTCAAGTCAAGCCCAAGATGACTTTTTTTGACATAGTCATGGCAAATGTCCAAAGTGACTGACATTTTTTTCTGTTTCCCAATTTAGCCTCCTGAAAGGGATTTCATAGAATTGAAGGTTTGAAAGAGACTGCCTTGGTGTTCTTCCATTTATGTAGCAACCAATTGTTATTTATATTTCTTATTATTATTAAAATAAATGTGTCACATGACTCCCAGTGACTGTGGGCACTTTAAAAGTGAAACCTTAAAAACAAAGACATCAAGAAACAAACAAGAAAAATAAGGATGGCAAATCCAGATTGGAATGAATAGAACAGGCCACTTAATCAAATAAAGGTTTCCTGTCCCATGTTTGGCAAAAGAGCCAAACACCAAGGTGAGGGCTATCCAGATCTTGGTGAAGGGCAGGTATTGGACAGAGAAGTTGAGCTTCTGGGGTCCTCATAGATGGCATGGCTTAATTGAAGGAAACCAGAGCACACTAACCCTGCCAGATCAAGCTGGCAAGGCAGGTATTATGAACATGTAAAGATTAAAAAGGATGACCTTGACAGAGGGAAGGAAGATCTGTTACCAAGGCAATGAGCACATAAACTTTGCAGAAGCCCAATTGAGGGGGGAGGGTTACAAAAACACTTCCAAAATCATATGAAGGTAAAAGAGAAAAAGAGAAGCACATTCAAATCTGAGCTGAAATTGTAGTTTCACATTCAAATCTATAGCTGAAACTGAAGCCACAATCACTGTTTCCTTTCATAGTTTATCAAGCGCTTTTCCAATTTTAAGTGTAACTTTATGTAGTAAGTTAAGGTCAACCTATAGAAAGTTCCAAACTAGGCTGATGTGAAAGTTAATTTCATATACCAGAAACCATTTTCCAGACTGCTGGTTTCAGTCAGTGAAAGTTTTCTGGCTCAGTATGGTGTGTAAACAGTTCCTTCTGCTGGCCATCAGCACTGCAAAATGCATTTTGCCTGCAAGCACAAAAAATGCGTTCTTTTAAAGGCAAAATTCCAATAACTGAAAATTAATTGGGGAAGCAGAGTATGCTACAAAATTTGTAATGTCAATGCAACTTAGATGCCAAGTCATATAGAAGGAAGAGGCACTGCACAATGTACTGTATTGCCAGCATTCCTCTTTTGACAGCTGAGTAGAATGTGCTTATTCCAGTGCACCCCTCTGGCTTCCAGATATGAGTCCCCTACACGCAACTCGCATGAATGTAGAACTCTGGATGTTAAGCAGTGAACAACTTGGCAAATACTGAAGCGGAATTGTTAGTGAACTTTATTAGTAACATTTCAGAGAATCAAGTCCTTGAAATTATGAAATTTTGATCACTCTCTAATGCTGGGCATGGCTGAGCAAGTTTTCTACACATTGGTTCTCATACTGTGAAATGCAAACTCTGGTTCATTAAACTTTACCGAGTTCCATTTCTATATTTGAATGTTACTAAAAACTGATATCTTTTTGATAATACTTTTGACTGCTTTTTAGTTGGACTAATATTCTTTTTTTTTCTTCAGAGATAACTGATTTTTTTCTAAAAAAATATTTTAACAGGTACTAGTTGTAAAAATGATCTGTACCTGAGAGCAGTAAAATACAGTGCTTTTTTTGTAAAAAAAAAAAAAAAGGTGCCGGAACTCACACATGTCACACAACCCGCCTTGCCTACCCTACAAGGTTCCATTCAAAAAAGGTGCCAGAACTCCGTTCTGGGCATTCTATGACAAAAAAAGCCCTGTGAAATTCTGAAAATCATGTATTAATAATCCAATTAGTATATCTTTTTGCCTGGCCTAAGCCACCTTGATTTTGCTTGAGATAATTTTTTAAGAAAACATGCATAGAATTTAATTTTTTTTTTCAAATCACATTATACAGCTCACAAAATTCTACATTGTAATATAACAGGTCATTAGAAAATATCTATGCAAAGATGTTCCATTCCTCTCCCCATCCCCCTTGCCCACCATAACATCTGTAGAAAGAATATGTTGCAAAGGTAGATAAACTCTAGGCCAGGGGTGTCAAAACTGCCGGCCTGCAGGCTGGTTGCATCATGCGGAGGCCGCGCCCACCCCAACTCCAGCAATGCAAAAAAAGTCGCAACATATTGAACATATTAAAATATTGAAAAAATAGTGCATAGAGCAGCGGTTCTCAACCTATGGGTCGCGACCCCATTTGGGGTTGATCGACCATTTCACAGGGGTTGCCAAGCAAGGCTGTCCGCCATTTTTTTTCCCTTTTCCGGCGGGTGCCTTACCTCCCTTGGGCTGGGCCAGCTGGTGGTCGGCCTGCTCCGTCTCTGCCGCTTGCCATCTACGCCTCGGCCGGCGCAGGGAGCGGAACCACGCATGCGCGGCGCTCCCGGGCAGGGAAAGTCCTTGACTTACGACCGGTTTAGTCCTCGACTTACGACCGGTTTAGTCCTCGACTTACGACCGGTTTAGTCCTCTACTTATGACCGGTTGGGGGTCGCGGCATTAAAAAGGTTGAGAACCACTGGCATAGAGGATAAAATAAAAATGGATAAAAAAGAGAAATAGGAAAAAAGACACGAGAAAATATTATAAGGAAGCTGCTTCTGAACTGTGGTTATAAATGTTTTTATATTTTATTTTTTTTAAGATTATATCATAGTTTTCTTCTTTCCGTAAGCTGCCCTTTCTAAACTTTATATTTTAAAGGGTTGGTTTTTTTTACAGCTATGACATTCTTTTACTTGTTGGTTATACACCACCCACAGTCACATTCAGTGAGTTTGTGTGGCCATTTAAATTTATTAAATAAATAAAGAGGGAGAGGGCTTGTGTTTTAGTTTTGTTGAAATCTGAAAGTCCCACCTGCTTTGGAAGTGAGTCAAAGCAGCTGACAGCTTCTAGCTAATCTTGAAAATGCTAAATAGGGTCAGGCCTGTTTAATCCTTGAATAAAAAGACAACCAGGAATTCCCAAGTCTATAGGCTGTGGGAAGTGAAAAAATGTCTACCTAGAAGAAGGCAATTGCAAATTACTTCTACTGCTTCCAAGAACTTGATTGTGGCCATGTAGTGATAGGAATAGGACTGAAGTCAATGGAGCCTTTTCTTTGAAGCTTTAGCTAACAAAGAAAACAAAACAATGCAGACTTTGTACAAGGCTGCATCCTTTTAAGTCTTATTTAAAGCAGCATTTCTGCAAATTCTGAAAGATAACCAGTTTACTTTTAGACAAATCCTTAGCCAGACATTTGCTATAGAAGCTTCTGTGGCTCGTGTAAAGTTTGATTGCGTGTGTTGTCTGTGGTTATTTTTGATACTTAGCTCATACAGATCTATTGGAATGAAGTGTGTGAGCCTGGAAAAGAGATGAGTTGTTTTAAAAAAAGCCTGAATATTTTATGAGCAGTGTGGCTCCAAGGAGGGTGAATGAGAATTTATCTTAACCATCCTTGGTTTTAAATCTTTGCTTAGCCATCAATAGCTGGGCTGAGCAAGTCAATTCTTGGCTTCACCAGTTTATCAAAAAGAGATGCTCTTGACCTTGTGTAAGTCAAATAAATGAGCATACTGTAGTTTTGCACATTGCACAGGCACCTCTGTCTTGTCTAAGGTAAAAGTATCCATTGGGGTTTTTATAATACATAGATGTGTCCAGACAGGCCTGCAGGAGCTCTTAATTGGCTTCAAAGTAGGGGCTGTGTTTCATTTTTCCAAATGTGGCTACAGGTCAGGACATGCAGGCAGCTATCAGGGAAATGTGATAGAAATTCAGTTTGTATCATTACAATTAAGCCAGCTTCATCTTTATTTTGCAGCAATCGTTTTGCTTTTTTCTTGGGTAAGAATCCGGCCTGATTTGACTTGTGTGTTCAGGTTTTTGCTTTTTGAGTTTGTGATGAAAGTCCAACTGGCTCACAGCTTGGCTGCCACTAGCAAAAAGGCCCTGCCTGTGCTGCTGTCCCAACCAAAAATTTATTTCCCAAGGGTCTTAAAGGAGGGGGGGAAATGACAAAGGAGAAGGAGGCCATGTTTATAGTATTTTCTTTCCAAAGATTACTGACTTCAGAAGAAGAACCCATGCCATTGTTGCAATGCAACTATTGTGTTTTTGGTTCGCAAGCAATTGACAAAGATGCATTGTGGAAAACAATAGCTCTTTATTCTCCTTCTCCAACTCCAAGCAAAGAGCACAAGGCTCGCAGTCCTTTTATAGGGTGAGGAACCCAAATAGTGCTAACCAATAGGAACGCAGCGTTTTCGCGCCTTGCGCATGCGCACAAGGCTGGTGCCACTCTGTCTGGTCCCGGGCAGCTTTTACAATGCCCGGGACCATTTGCAACCTTTCTGGGCCTGTTGAGTTTCCTCAACAGGCCCAGGACACAACAGCAACCAACTCTCTTGCTGTCGTATTTGGTTTGGATCAATAAAAGTTTCCCGAGACTCTTCAAGAGTGCCTGTGAATGAAAAGCATTGCAATAATTCAGTCTAGGTGAAATGAAATGCTTGTGTGACCCCATGCACAGCATATGGGCACGCTAGCCTTAACTTCCCCAAAACCATTCCTAGCCATGAAGAAAACTGTACTCAGCATTGCAAAGCCAGGTGGGTGTTTTGTATTTTGTTTGGGGGGAAAGTCAGCATCCAGTCAATTGTCTTTTTAGTCTGCAGTGCTTATTGCCTGTCTACAATTCTTAATTTTTTTCTAGATTGATTCTTGATTGATTTCGATTTTATTTCTGAACCACTTGTATTCTAAAGGGCATTGATCTGCAGGAAGCAAAACTAAGGATTAAAAACAACAGACAAGCAGAAAACAGTGAAAACTGTAAGGGCACGAGCAAAGAGAGGCAGATCCCATATTTAAGAAATCCTGAATGCTGTCTCCAAGAGCCAGATTTTCTCTTCGCTAAGAAATTCATCAAGAAAATAGTGGTCAGTATATATGATGGTATATTATTCCATAGGCAGGGTGCCACCATTGAGTCATTTGTTTGAGATGGGTAGATGCAGAAACAATCCATGCATGCGGATGGATCCATCCATCCATCCATCCATCCAATTGAGAAAGGCTTCCCAAAGAATCCTTGCAAGTAGAAACTCCTTAAAGGGATCTTTGTACATCCAGATCTAATTCAGACCATTATAAGCTTTCCTGTATGTTAATATGATGTCCAGCATATGGAGAGTTTGGAGTGAAGTAGATAGCAACTGTCAAGTCAGGCTGTGCATTCATATGCCCATGTTAGCAGAAGTTTGACTAGCTCTTCATTAGAGAACTTTGAAAGGAAACATATGCTTTAAAGTGCTAAACAGATTAGTTAGTACCCAATTATATACAGAATGGACTCATAATTGTGTTAAGCCGTGATATGGTTAATCATAGCTCATTGAACAGATCACAGTTGGCTGGGTTTACAGTTGGCTGTACCTTTCATTCTCAATGGTTGACTTTGTGCAACATATTAACATATTAAGTCCAATTCCAACAAATCACATTATAATATCACATATCAAACCATTGCAATCATAGTTTAGAGGAAGTGGATGCAGAAGCTCATATTGTGTCTTTTATATACGGTAATCCCCCTCCTCCCACACACACACAAAAATCAGAACTGTTGAAGCTTTTAAAAGTCTAATTCTTGGGCTGATTTCAGGTGAGCTACTTGTTGTGCGAAAGCAACTTTTTCTCTTACATTAATTCAAGGACTTTTTATTAATGTGTGCAAAGAAATAGAAAATGTCTTTCATTATTAAAAGCACTGCATAATAAGGTTTTATTTTAATATATGGAAGTGACAGGATTTTTTTTTCCACCTGTAATGAAATTTTATGTCTTGGATGTTGTTCAACCTGTCCTATAAAAATCTGTCAGCCTAATATTCCAACAATGAATTCATGAGTCTGCCTTATAGATAGAATGCCTTGCCTGTTGAAAATTGTGGAAAACCAAACAGTATTGTATCAAATGAAGTTTTGCATTGCTTCCCCCACCACGCAAACAGAATTGCATATTAAATGCAGATACTGTCTTTTAGAGTCTTCTAGACTCTTCATCTCTGCTGTTCAAAGGATCAGAATCGGAATCAGATTCAGAACAGAGCTGGAAGGGACCATGGCGGTCTTCTAGTCCAGCCCCCTGCTCAGACTGATGTCCACTCTCTTCTTAAAACCTCCAGTGATGAAGCACCCACAACGTCTGAAGGCAAGCTGTTCCATTGGTTAATTGTTATCACTGTTAGGAAAATTCTCCTTAGTTTTAGGTTGCTTCTCTCCTTGATTAGTATACATCCATTGTTTCTTGTCTTGCCTTTGGAAAATAGTTTGACCCCTCTCTTCTTTGTGGCAATATTGGAATACTGCTATCATGTTACCCCTGGTCCTTCTTTTCTCTAGACTAGACATACCCAATTCCTGCAACCATTCTTCATATGTTTTAGTCTCCAGGCCTTTAATCATCTTAGTTAGCACTTCTCTGCACTTTCCAAAGTCTCTTTGTTAGAATGTGTTGAATTATGATGAATTTTGCAGACATAATTCATCTCCCTCTTGAATCTTTCACCTAAAATTGGTCTATGTTAGGAAGTTTCTCTTAATTCCAGGTTGCTTCTGTCCTTGATTAGTTTCCATCCCTTGTTTCCTGTCTTGCCTTCTGGAGCTTTAGAAAATCAGTTGACCCCTCCTCCTTGTGGCAGCCCCTCAAATATTGGAACACTGCTATCATATCTCCCCTAGTCTTTCTTTTCTCTAGACTAGACATACCCAAATCCTGCAACTGTTTTTCATATGTTTTAGTCTCCAGGCCTTTAAT
Organism: Protobothrops mucrosquamatus; assembly: GCF_001527695.2. NCBI lineage: Eukaryota > Metazoa > Chordata > Lepidosauria > Squamata > Viperidae > Protobothrops > Protobothrops mucrosquamatus. The sequence continues at coordinate 82,430 of NW_015388498.1, forward strand.
CATCTTAATAAAACCTTGAATGATCCCAGAATGTTCAACAGAATCAGATCTAGTTAGTATTTGGATAAGAGAACATCAGGAAATGCCAGGGATGCAAAATAAATTAGACTTT
>NW_015388498.1:83604-86671 GCF_001527695.2 Protobothrops mucrosquamatus
TGAACAAGCACATTTGGTAAGGAATAATGGCCAAACTACCCATTACATGTAGCTGCTTTTCCTCTCTTATATAATATGTCATTCCTGCTGTCCTGGCTTTGTTTCCAAGCATCCTTGAAAGGTTTGTGGGACATAACATGATAAAATGGTCCATTCAATCCACCTAGTCCAGCATCCTGGTTTCCACAATCGCTAACCAGTATCTTCTGTGTCTCTACAGCATTTTTTAACTTGGCCTGAGATGGCCATGTTCAGCTGGGTGTCATCAGCATATTTATTTATTACGTTTATATGAGACCCATTTCATTGATAACATAACTCTTTACAAAACCATTAAAAAGTAAATATAAAAACAATTAAAATTAAGAAGAGTTACATAAAATCTAGGGCTAAGGGGACAGATGGCAAGAGGGTAAGGTCATCCTCTTATCCCATCAACTATCTCCAGCAATGAGTGCCACCATCGGATCTCCAAGCCAGCTGGCAAAAACAGATTTTAAGGCTCTTCTGGAAGATCAGGAGGGGTGGAAGCAGGTCTTGCCTCCAACAGTAGAATGTTACATTGGTTGTGGGGGGGGGGCACAGAAAACACTTTTCTCCTCTACCTGCCAGCCAAAATTCTATAGATGGAGTCTGCATCAAGCCCCTTCCTGTCTGGAGGGAATGGGGCAGACTGTTACCATCGCGGCACGACAGCTCCTCAGATACCCTGGACCCATACCATGAAGGCCTTTAAAGGTAACAACCAGCACCTTGAATTAGACCCAGATGCAAACTGGTAACCAATGCAGTTTGTGCAACAGCAATGGTAGCCTCATGTAGAGCATGTTGCAGTAATCCAACTAAAGAGATGAGCAGGGCATGAGTGACTATGCACAGGCCTCAACATCCAGATAAGGGTGGATCCAGAATCCAGATATTGATGGTGCTTTGTCCCCAAATGGATGGATGGCTTCTCCTAGCACCCTCATGTAGGTGTTAAATAACATGTGGAAGGATATCTTAACCACAAAATGGAGAAAATGTTCACCCTTCAGGCAAAACCTTTTTATTCCGTGGTATCACGCGGTTTTCCTATTGGGAGCTGAAGTAGTATTTTACCTCTTTTGTGCCTGAGAAGGGGATTTGGTTATTACACGGCCCCTCGCGGAAGACCTGGAAAACAGGTTCCAAACCCTGTCGCAGTTGTCCCTGAGGTCATTGTAGTTTTATATGAAAAAAATATTAAAAGCATGGAATGAGGGGGGAAAAATTGTTTGCAAAATGTGCAACAACCTGCTGGAAGATTGGTTGTTTTCAATTAAGGCTTTTCTGCTGAAAAGAAAATGACCTAAAACGTCTATATTTGTCTTTTTAAAGATTTTTTTAGGAGAAAATATAGTTTTCATTTCACAGAGGCCTGTTTTTTGTTTTTGGCTAATAGCAGTTGCAGCCATATTTATAAGCTAATAAGTCACAATTTATTATACAGTACATGCTAGGGATGTGTGTGTGTGTGTATATATATATGTTGAGGAAAATAGTCAAACAACGGGATAAATAAATACACACACACATACACACACATATGTGTATATATATGTACATGTTAGTGATATATATATGTTAACTCCCATGTTCCCTGTCCATAGGATATACTGGGATGGGAACAGTAATTCAAATCATCCCAGGTTTAGATTAATTGATAGGGACAAGTGAACTATCTCTGATTTGCATCCAAGAGGCACACTGAGCTAAGAAGGCAATTCAGTTTGTGCTTTATATTGCGTCCCCTGGTTGTTCCAGTAGCCTGGTACTGGAAGTGGGAGAAAGAGGCTTCTGTCCATGTGCAGAAGTCTCTTTTGGTATTGTAACTACCAGAAGAGGCTGCAAAAGCAAGTCCAAGCAGAGCCGCATGGTCACTTTTCTTTTAGAAGGGACCCTGTTGCTTCTCGAAGCAGCTTGGAAGGAGCATTTTCAATCTTCACTGAAGCAAAACACTCTTTCAGAGCTTTGTATAGTCCTTTGCATTGACAAGTGAAGGGAGAAGGAAGGGAGCACAAAGGAAACGGCATGTGAACTAAACTCTACAGGCCAACAAGATACAATCATTTGAAATAAACTGGGGTCTTGACTAATTGGGCCCTTTTACGAGGTCAAGTCCGAACCTGCTAAATATATGATTGAGCCATGATGCAACATGCTGCAGCTTCCTCTATTGACCTGGGCCGAAGTTTCCTCGCTAGGTAACCCTCAGAGGAAGTGGGGAACTGAAAGTTGAGGTTGATTCAAACATAAAATCCTGCAAGTTTAGATTTAGGCATATGGGCATTTGGGTGGAAAAACCTAAAAAATGTAAACTTATAAGGAGGTGGGTAAGTGCTCGAGCTGCCTAGCTCTTCTAGCAGCCTCAAAATGTAATAAAGGCTAAAGCACGAAGGATTTCCAAGACTGGGACTATTCCTAATTGATAATAATAAATGTTATTATTCTGCCAATCTTAATACCCAGTACTATTATCTCTGGAATGCACCCTGATCCTTTTTGTTCTTTCCTAGTAAACCATATTTAGAGTGAGGTCAGTATTCTTGGAGTAAGAAGAGATGGCAGCAGCAGGCGCAAGATACCGGTAGTCCTTGACTTACGACCATTTGTTTAACAACTGTTTGAAGTTACAACATCATTGAAAAAAGTGACTTATGAGCAGTCCTTGCAATGATCATCACAGCATTCCTCACAATCACATGATCAAAATTTGAATATTTGGCAACTGGTAACTGGAGTCACATGATCCCCATTTTTTTTAAAAAAAATTATTGAGTAAACATTTAAAAACAGGTTGAACACAGTGTGGCTTTTCTGGCTGTTATTTGCCATACATACTATACCATATACCATATACCATATATCTCCCTATTCATTGATCTTTTATACCATTTACATATTGCATTTTATACTATTTACATATTTATATATTTACATACATATTTACGTCTATTTACAACATAACTTCCATTTCCATTCTTATTTCATATTCTTTCTGATCTCTATCTTACGCTCACTTTGAGGTTGAAAATCTACACTTTCT
>NW_015388498.1:89869-91111 GCF_001527695.2 Protobothrops mucrosquamatus
CCTGACCTACGTACAGTTGCGGACCTGCGCCTTTTTCGCCGAGCCCTGAAGGCCCATCTATTCCATGCGGCCGGCCTGGCGTAGTTTGATTATGTTTCAGTGGGGGTTTTTGTATGGGTGTGTTTTTAGAACAGGCCTGTTATTTAATTCGATTTTAGAACAGAAACTATTTATTTATTATCGTGGTTTTTAGTATCGCCTGTTCACCGCCCTGAGTTCCGTAAGGGAGATAGGGCAGTATATAAATTTAATAAATAAATAAAATAATAAAATTAACATACACTCATTGTATGTTAAAAATATGGGATTATTCTTTTCCATATTACAAAGATCTATTGCTTGAATGATTACATATAAGACCCTGGTGGTGCAATGGTTAGAATGCAGTACTGCAGGCTGACTCTGCCCACAGCCAGGAATTTGATTCTAACAGGGTTCATGGTTGACTAATCCTATCATCCTTCCAAGGTCCTTAAAATGAGGACCCAGATTGTTAGGGTCTGACATTGTAAGCCATTCAGAGAGTGCTATAAAGCACTGTGGAACGATATATCAGTCTAAGATCTATTGCCACTAGATATATATACAGTATCCCAACTGTGGTAGTGCAGTGGTTAGAATGCAGTATTGCAGGCTAATTCTGCCGACTGCCAGCAGTTCAATCCTCACCGGTTCAAGGTTGACTCAACCTTCTATCCTTCCGAGGTGGGTAAAATGAGGACCCAGATTGTGGGGGCAATATGCTGACTCTGTAAACTGCTTAGAGAGGGCTGTAAAGAACTGTGAAGTGGTATATAAGTCTAAATGCTATTGCTATTTTCTTTGGGAGCTAAGGAGACTTTCATGAGATCTCCATTTTTGCCGCCATCTCATTAACCCTGCAAGGGAGGTTGGGGCTAAGGAAAATGGCTCTCCCAAAGTCATCCAGTGACCTTCCATGGCTGAGGATGAACTTGAACCTGGATCTATCCTATTCCAACAGTTTAACCATTGCATATATTTACATAGCAGTTGTTCTCCTTACTACGTATGTGTCTTACTTGGTGTGTGTGTGTGTGTGTGTGTATCTCTATCATTTGAAAAATGTCCAGTCACTCTGCTTTCAGCCTTTCAGCCACATAGTTTTGTGATGCAGATTCTGCCCATGCAAGCTATTTCTCATTGTAATTAGTTACATGCAACTTTCAGTAGCAAACCTAGTCAGACTTTGCATTTGCAGATTTAAAAAAAATAAAATTGAGA